>NW_020954604.1:4481112-4539159 GCF_900497805.2 Vombatus ursinus | reverse complement strand
CTTCTTCTTCTTCTTCTTCTTCTTCTTCTTCTTCTTCTTCTTCTTCTGCTTCTGCTTCTTCTTCCTCTTCTTCTTCTTCTTCCTCTCTCTCTCTCTCTCTCTCTTTCAGAAAACCTCAGTTCAAATCTGGCCTTAGACACTTACTGGCTGTATGACCCTGGCTAAGTCACTTAACCTCTGTTTTCCTCAGCTTCTTCTTCTGTAAAATGGGACTTATTTTCATCAATGAAGTTTTGTACCCTGTTTTCCATTTGGCCAATTCTATTTTTTAAAGTGTTATTTTCTTCAATTTTTTTGTGCTTCTTTTACCAAGCTGTTAATTATTTTTTTCAAAATTTTCTTGCACTACTTTCATTTCTTTTCCAAGTTTTTCCTCTACCTCTCTTATTTGATTTTGAAAATAATTTTTAAGCTGCTACAAGAATTTTTGTTGGGTTTGTGTTCAATTTACATTTTTCTTTAAGGCTTTGCTTGGGGCTGTTTTGACATCATTGTTTCTGAGTTTGTGTCTTGATCTTCCCTGTCACCATAGTACCTTTTTATTGTCCAGATTTTTTTCTTGTTGTTTGTTCATTTCCCCAGCGTATTTCTTGATGTTGAACTTTATGTTAAAGTTAGGCTCTGTTTCTGGGGTGTGGAGAGGTAGCACTATCCCAAGCTTTAAGCATGTTTTTCATTGCTGTTTTCAGAGGTAGATCTGGAGAGAGGTGTGGTCCCTGCTTCCTTCGGGCTGAAAGTGATACTGTTCCTCAGGGGCCCCTACTCCCTTGGGATTGCAAGCATTCCTCTCTATTCTGGAACTGTGATCCAGAAATGAATATGGGTAATGGAGTTGCCAAACAGCACCTGGTTCTATCCACAGTGCTAGCACAAGGGTCATGTGCAATCTCTTTAAGACCAATTTTCCCATCCCTTTACCAGCTCTGGATTGAGAGCTCCTAAAGCTGCTGCTGCTGCTGTTGTCATTTCCTTCAAGTCCCACAGCTGGTGTTACTACGACGTGCTCTCTAAGGTAGCCCCCACCCCTATATCACAGATCCCCTTCCAACCTCTTATGTTGTCTTGGACTAAAAAAAAAATGTCTCACCTCAACCTTTTGTTGGCTCTGCTGCTCCAGAATTTGATTTTAAATGTTATTTTAACATTGTTTGGAGGGGAATGTTAAGAAAGCTTGGCTGCTTACTTTACTATACCATCTTGGCTCTGCCCCCAGAGATCTCATCTGTAAAATGGGGATAATGATAACACCTACCTTCCAGGGTTGTTGTGAGTATCAAATGAGATATTTGTAAAGTGCTTAGCACAATGTCTGGCACATAGTAGGCACTATGTAAATGTTACTTGGTATTGTAATTTCTCTCTTTCTCTTTTGGCAAAGGGAAATCTGAGAAAATATGAAGAAGAGAAGAAATGAACTGTGACAAAAAAGGACTGCTTTTCTCACTTTGAAGGTAGAGCTTGATAAGAGGAGAATATTGAATTATAAAGGAAAAATGCCTTGTACTATAGATTATAGAACAAATCTGGTGGAGAAGAAACAAAGAAGAAACCTGCTTTGAGTGATTTTATCATGATATTTGCATCTTGCCTCATCAACCCACACAGACAATGGTATTGCATCAATTTTGCAGACAGTCAATGCTATAGAAACAAAACTCATTTTTCTCCATGATTCCATTTTTAAAAAAATCTTCTATATTTCCTTTTCAGTTATTCTGCTTATATCAGGGAGAGTCCTTTGAGTAAAAGCTCTCTTTTTCAACACCACAGTTTCTAATGAATCAATTAAGAAAGAAGTGCCTAAAGTAGGGATAGATTTCTCAAAAAAAATCTGGTAATTGGCCTGGTGAGAGTTCTCTGTATCCCAGGGTTCAAGTACAATATTTGTGGAAGCCCGGAATCTTCACAGAATCATCAAAGGGCAGAAATACACCTGAGGGCTAGATTCCATGTAGGTATGCTACAATTAAGCAAGCCATCAATAAACCTTTATTAAATGTCCACTGTATGCCAGGAACTGTGCTAGGAATTGGGAATATAAATATAAAATACTATCCTTGTTCTCAAACAGCTTACATTCTACAGGATGGGTGTCTAGTGTTATAATCATAGAGAAATAAAGACATATGTATCTATCCATTTATTTCCCTATCTATAACGCAAAATAATTTGGGGTAAGGGCAGCTAAGTGGTATGGTGGATAGGGTGCTGGACCTAGAGCCAGGAAGTCTTGAGTTCAAATCCAGCCTCAGACATTAGCTATTTGACTCTGGGCAAGTTACTTAACCCTGTTTGCCTCAGTTTCCTCATCTGTAAAATGAGCTAGAGAAGAAAATGACAAACCACTGTAGTATCTCTTCCAAGAAAACCCCAAATGTGATCACGAAGGGTTGAAAATGACTAAAACAACAACAGTAACTACTTAAGAATCAGGAAAGGCCTCATGTAGGATATGTCCCTTGATCTGAACCTTGAAGAAAGCTAGGAGGGATATCATAGGATCGTAAGTATAGAACTAGAAGGGCCCACAGAGTACATGTAGTGATGTCTTATTTTATAGAAGAGAGATCTGAGGATCTGAGGGAGGTCAAAAAACTTGCCCAAGGTCATGCAACTAGCAACGGGAAACATGCCTTTGCAAAGGCATGGAGGTGATGGATGAATGTTGTTAATAGGGAACAGTAAGTAGGCCAGTTCGACTGGAGTTTAGAATACATGCTGGAGAATAATATGTAATTAACCTGAAAATATGGACTAGAACCCGCTGACTATTTTATTCCCCTGAAGCTACTGTACCAAGAGACAATGGGGTACATTGGAAAGAGTATTGGCTTTGGAGTCAGAAGTTGTTGCTGTTCAGTGGTTTCAGTCACGTCCAACTCTTTGTGATTCCATTTGGATTTTTCTTGGCAAAGATATTGGAGTGGTTTGCCATTTCCTTCTCCAGCTCATTTTACACTTGAGGAAACTGAGACAAACAGGGTTAAGGGACTTTCCCAAGGTCACACAATCAGTAAGTATTGAGTCCAGATTTGAACTTGGGAAGATGAGTCTTCTTGACTCCAGGCCCATTGCTATATCTACTGAGCTACCTAGCTGCCCTATTTGGAGTCAGAAGTGCCTCTATCACTTACTGCTCATATGATCTTGGACAAGTGACTTAGCCTATCTGGGCCTCAGATGCTTTACATATAAAATTATGGCGCTGTACTAGATGCCCTCTAGGTCCCTTCCAGCTCTAAATCTATGATCTCATTTTCCTATTCCCTTTTACAGGTAAATTTTTTTTTCTAAAGCTATATATACTAAATATCTCCAAATCCTCCCTATCCATGCTCTTTCCTCAATCCCTTATAGTCTGGCTTCTGTCTAGACAATGCTCCACTGGAATTGCCTTTTCAAAGGTCACCAATAACCTTTCATTTCCAAATCTGGTGGCTCTTCCCCCTGCTTCCTCCCCTCTTCTCCTCTACTTTTTTGCATCCCCTGGCATGTTTAATTATTCTCTTCCAATTAGGTGTCTCTCCTCTTAAAGGCACTAGACTCTTCTGTTGTTTTTATGTTTCTAACCATACCTTTTCTGTCTTATATCCTGTGCCTTATTCTCTTTTCATTTGCTTATTATGGGAGTTGTCTAAGGATGTGACCTTGATACTCTCCTATCCTCTCTCTCTGGTCTCTCAGGCAATCTCATTCAGTCTCTTATAAACTTTGGGCTCATACCTCCAGATGCTTACATGAATCAGGATCAATGATTTAAAGCTAAAAGGGACCTCAGATGTCATTTAATTCAACCTCTTGATTTTAAGAGCTAAAAAAAACTGAGGTTCAGGCAGGTTAAATCATTTGCCCAAGGTTAAGTCACATATCAATGTAGTAAGTGGCAGCTGGATTTGAACCCAGTTCTTCTCACTCCAAATCTAGCACACATTCTACTGCACCACAGTGCCTCCTAAACTAAACTTGGTTTGTTAATCTCTTCTACTAAACCTACT
This sequence comes from Vombatus ursinus, assembly GCF_900497805.2. Taxonomy (NCBI): domain Eukaryota; kingdom Metazoa; phylum Chordata; class Mammalia; order Diprotodontia; family Vombatidae; genus Vombatus; species Vombatus ursinus. The sequence goes on along the minus strand of NW_020954604.1, from coordinate 4,535,164 downwards.
TTACTTTAAGTCTTCACTGTTTCTATCAGTGGTAACAGTAATGGCATTCCACCTACTTTATCATGTTCAAAATTTTGGTGTTATTAAGTTGTTGTATATGATTGTGATGGAATACTATCGTGCTATAAGAAATGACAAGCAGGATGCTTTAAAAAAAAACCCAGAAAGATTTATAAGTGATGCAAAGTGAAGTGAGCAAAACCAGGAGAACATTGTACACGTAACAGCAATATTGTATGATGATCCACTGTGAATAACTTTTGCTATTCTCATCAATACAATCATCCAAGACAATTCTGAAGGACTTATGATGAAAGGTGCTGTCCATCTCCAGAGAACAAACTGGTGGAGCCTGAATAGATATTGAAGATACTTTTTCTTTTCTTTCTTTGTGTTTTCTTTCACAGCATGACTTACTTGGAAATATGTTTTACATGACTACATATGTAAAACATATCAAATTGCATGCCTTCTCAATGGGGAGGAAGATAATTTGGAACTCAAAATTTCAAAAAAAGAATACTAAAATTATTTTTAGATGTAATTGGGGGAAATAAAAAAAAAAACCTTGGGTCAAAAAAAATTGGTGTCACTGAATTTTCCTTCCTATTCATCTCTTACCAATCACTTACCAAGTCCTTTCCATAATAACTCAGTAACATCTGCACTAGTTCTCTTCTCTCTAACTCTACTACTACCACCCCAGTAAGGGTTCTGATTACTATCCTCTTGTACTACTTCAAAAGTTTTCATTTATGTCAATTAACTTCCCCCATCTACCTTTTTCAATGCATTCTTCATAACATTACTATACTTATTTTCTTTATTCATAGATCTATCTGGACATGTCATTCCTCAACTCAAAAACCTGGGGTAGCTCCCTCCTGGCATTAATAAAGTTCAAATTCCTCTCCCTCATATTTGAGATGCTTCACAGTCTTGTACCACCATACTTCTCCAACCTCTGCTTATATAATTCTTCTCCATATAGAACTTGCTCCAGCCATAAATAATTATCTTTTGGTGGAACATTGAAAGACAGTTTAGTATGATTGAAAGGCTTCTAGAATTGGAGTTGGTAGACCCCAGGTTCAAACTCTATTCTCTCCTACTTCCCTCCTGTGTGACCTTGGTCATGTCACTTCATCCCCTTTGGTATCAGTTTCCTCATCTATAAATTAAGGAAGTAGGATTTGCTAATCTCTAAAGTCAGTTTATCTCTAAATCTATGCTTATTAAAAAACAAAACAAAAGAAAATAAAAAAACCAAAAAAACAAAACAAAACAAACCACTTTTCCACTAGAGTTTCTTTGCTGTCCTCTACATCTGAACTGCCGTTTTTATCCTTTTTAACCTGATAGATTCATGCATCCTTTAAAACCAAGCTTAAATGCCATCGCCACCTTGAAGCCTTCCTTTATTCCAGACATCACATAAACACTTTGCTTGGTACCTCTTCAATCCTATTGTGTTTATTTTGTATTACAATTATTTGATCAAACTGGAAAGGATTATGCATCTTGAGCAGGAAGGGACCTCAGAAGGCATTTGCTCAAACCCCCTCATTTTTTCAGACAAGGAAACTAAGGGGTCTTAAATGGAGGAATCTTCTGGGAATCCTAAGAGGGCCAGATTTAGAGTCAGAATGTCTGATTTTCAAATTCTGGTCTGCCACATGTTATCAGTGTAACCTTAGGCAAATCACATCACCTTTCTAGGCCACATTTTTCTTATGTAGAAAATGATAGGCTTGGATTAAGTGACCTTTAAGTTTCTTTCCAGTTCTATATCTATGATCCTATTAGCCTTAAAAAGAATGAATTTGCATATACAGGGCTCTGTAGAATATGGAATAGTCTTACGTCCAGCTGCTGTCCCCTGAGCCTGTGCCTGCATCTTTCTACTATACCATTCTTTTCTCTCACTTCTCTTTCTAATGAGCCTTCTGTTATATACACATTTGATTGAAGAGATTTTTTACTCTGATTTGGGATTGTTATAGTGAAGTTGTCAACTTATAAATTTATCTTCTATACCTGGACAACAGCTTTTTCCTTAGAATTCATATCCAAGTTTGAGAATTCTATGAAATGAAATGCAGATGCAAGTATCTGATTACTTTGCATTCCTACAGAATATAACATATGTCACATTCCCATGCCTCCTGGACAGAGTTGCCATATGGGGGGAATCTTGAGTCTAGCTTCCTGATGGGAACCTAAAAGAGTTGCTTAAAGTCATACAGTAAGCATCAGAGGTAGAATTTGAACACAGGTCTTTGGACTCCAGAGAGAGTGCATTTTCCATCGTTTCATGTGTGTGTGTGTGTGTGTGTGTGTGTGTGCGCGCGCGTGTGTGTGTACCCATACTTTCTTGCTACTAGACTATAAGTTTCATGAAGGTGGGGATAAGTCTTATCTAAGCTTTAAATATCTCCCATCCATAACATAGTGCTCTGAATTTGATGGTTGCTCAAATGGTTGTGACAAGGATTTTTTATAAATGGATTTTCTAACTGTAGATGGGAAAAGAAAGGGCCAAATTGGATGTGCAAATACTGAAGAAGTGAACCTGTGAAAAAAAAAATAAATTCAGTGAAAATAAATTCAGAGAGGTCACCTGAATTTTGGATCAGGCCTTTTCCTGATAAGAAGCTGTGTAGTAAGTCAGCTACACAGTAAGCCAGTTCCTTGGACTATGTTGTTTTCTATCAATTCCCTTTTGTTTGTTTCAGCAAATCCTTCTCTTAGGATCCGGTGAGCGTGACTTTTCTAAGGTTTACTCCTTCTTTCCTCTCTGGGCTACATGCTAGACTCTTGAGTTGTCTTTCTCCATGATGAACTAGCAATCTTTTCACCCTGGAAGATCACTCTTCCCTCGAGCTACCTTCCTCTGATTGGTCAGTTCCTCCTGAAACCTCCACTTTAAGGGAAGTGTCCAGGATCGCCAGGTTGATTCTTTCATGTCTCTGTGGGCTCTACTCTTGCCTCTGAACATTTTTCTTCACCATGTCCTTTATGATACTGCCTCAGATTTTCTTTATGTATCATCTTCTTCCATTAGAATGCAAGCGCCTTGAAGGCAGGGACTTTCTTCTTACTTGTATTTGTATTCCTAGAGCTCAGCATACTGTCTGATACTTAGTAAGCAATTAGTCAATGCTGGTTGACTTGTCTTGACTCTGTGGGAAGAGACCTTAGAAATCACCTAATCCAATTTCCTCATTTTATAGATTAAGAAAGTGAGACACAAAAAGGTTAAATGACTCACAGCTGGTAAGAGACAGGGTAAGGATTTGAATTCAGATCCTTTGATTCCAAATCCTGCATCTTTCTACTATACCATTCTTTTCTCTCACTTCTCTTTCTAATGAGCCTTCTGTTATATACACATTTGATTGAAGAGATTTTTTACTCTGATTTGGGATTGTTATAGTGAAGTTGTCAACTTATAAATTTATCTTCTATACCTGGACAACAGCTTTTTCCTTAGAATTCATATCCAAGTTTGAGAGTTCTATGAAATGAAATGCAGATGCAAGTATCTGATTACTTTGCATTCCTACAGAATATAACATATGTCACATTCCCATGCCTCCTGGACAGAGTTGCCATATGGGGGGAATCTTGAGTCTAGCTTCCTGATGGGAAAAAAATATCAGTGGTTAAGGCTCTGCCATTGCAAGTCATTTCCAAAAGCATAATCACCCTAGGCTAATGTGGGGTCTCCTCAAAGTATGATTTGTACCATGAAGAAATATTGTGGGTGAAAAAGGAACCAAATTCTAGTTTTATCAACAAGGAGAATCTGGGAGGCATTACTGGGAAACTGGAACTAAGGGGTCTTAAATGGAGGAATCTTCTGGGAATCCTAAGAGGGCCAGATTTAGAGTCAGAATGTCTGATTTTCAAATTCTGGTCTGCCACATGTTATCAGTGTAACCTTAGGCAAATCACATCACCTTTCTAGGCCACATTTTTCTTATGTAGAAAATGATAGGCTTGGATTAAGTGACCTTTAAGTTTCTTTCCAGTTCTATATCTATGATCCTATTAGCCTTAAAAAGAATGAATTTGCATATACAGGGCTCTGTAGAATATGGAATAGTCTTACGTCCAGCTGCTGTCCCCTGAGCCTGTGCTAGTTTTCTGTAGCATTTCAGGTAGTGATGGTGATACTAATTAAAAAAAAAAAAACAGCCAAGTGATAAGTAAGCTGTACTTTTGCAGCAAGGTGGGGCAGTGGATAGAGTTCAAGACCAGGAGTCAGGAAGACCTGATTTCAAATCCAGGTTCAGACACTTAGCTGTGTAACTGAGGGCAAATCACTTGCCCCTAATTGCCTCAGTTTCCTCATCTGTAAAATGAGCTAGAGAAGGAAGTGTCAAACCACTCCAATACCTTTGCCACATAAACCCCAAGGGGGTCACAGTCACTTGACTGCAACGACTGAACAATAACACTTTTGTTCTCATTCTTTCATTCATTTAACAAGGATACATTAAGTACCTACTCTGTGCCAAACACTGTACTAGGTATAAAATGAGGCCAGGTTTACATTAGACAAGTTTCTGCCTACAACCTAGTAGCTCTAACAATCAATTTCTCGAGGGGAAATTAATCTGTGTGCTTTTTTTTTTTAATTTAAGAAAACACTTCATTAATGACCATTCCTGACACTGTTACCTTCATGCTGTTTTATATTAGACATACATGTGTATTATTAGTTTTTGGTTCCCTCAACTTTTCTTGTTGTCTGAGGTTCTGTCTACACGACCCCAAACATCCACATGATAACTGAATCATACCATCCATTATGTGGGTTATTTCCCAGTCTTAAGGCATTTGGAAGAATACACATGAAACATCTGGATGACTGACTGTATCTTTCAATCTCCATCTGTATGTTTGGAGTTATGTAGAGACAATTTAAGTGATCTCATTGTGCATAGGAAGTTGCAAAAGGAAAGGAAGTTGAAATTAAAAATAAAATTAGTTGAGAACTACATAATCAGGCCCAAAAGACCACATGCAAATGATCCATTATTTATCATGTGGTGTTTTTTTAATTTTCTTCTTTTCTCCCCCTCACCAATTTCATCAAAATCTCCCACAGCTCCTTTCTTGGATCCTGATTAGAATTCAATTCAGATTTTAGGTAATAAAGAATTGTCTGCTTAAGGTAGTGATTAACAGTCCATACTGAAAAATCCACAGCAACAATTCTATGGCAAAAACTAATTAAATGCCACTGACTTTTTATTTCCTTGATATTTAAATAGGGAAGCTGTAAGACAGTTGCCTTGGGCTCTCCCAAATATTAGTCAGTATGGATTTTTTTTTGTAAAAGTTGATGACAAACTTTACAACTTTAGTGTAAGAAAATGAAGGAGGCAGTCAGCATATTTCTAATCTAGCAATGATGATATGAGTATATGATTTATGTTGGAATATTTACTGATGTTCAAACATATGCAGATTCCAGAGTCTGGAACCCAAAGTAGAAAATATTATTCTGGAGATGACTTCAGTGGTGACAATATCTCATTATGCTAGAAGAGTCTTTTGGCACTGAAAAACATGACTAATCCCTGGCCAGGGGCTGAACTTACTGGAAATTCAAACTTGAAGATGTGATATCTTTCTAAGAGTCCCAGTACATTTTTTATCCTGAGTTCAATATTCCAAATAAAATGTATATTCCAGAAGACCAAAACTGAAACATGCTACTCACTTCCTGACAGTGAGATGATGAACTCAAGGTGCAGAATAAGACATAATGTTTCCTTCATGGTCAATATGGGGAACTGTTTTGCTTGACTATGAATATTTGATACAGTTTTAATAGGGTGGTGTTTTTTTTTTATTTCTTTCAGTTGAACTGAAGAAGAGGGTGGCTAGAGATCAGATTTTCACAATAAAAAAAAGCAAAGAAATAAAAGAAGGTAATTGAAACATTCTTTAAAAATTCACAAAAGAAAATAGGTCAGCAGGAAACAGAGACAAGCAGGATAGCTCTGAAAATATCATGGTGATCCATAGGTATAACAATATTTATAGCAGCTCTTTTTTTTTGTGGTGGCAAAGAATTGGAAATTGAAGGAGTGCCCTACCATTGTGGAAGGCTGAACAAATTACGACATATGAATATAATGGAAAACTATTGCGCCATAAGACAAAAGAGAAACCTTGGAAGACTAGTAGGAACCAATACAGATGGAATAAGGAGAACAATTTATACAATTACAACAACATTATAAGAATGAACAACTTTGAAAGACTTAAGCCCTCTGCAATGATCAACCTTGTTTGCAGACTCACAATGAAGAATATTACCTTCTTCCTGATTGAGAGATTATAGATTCAATATATAGAATGAAGTATTAATTTATTTTTTACATAGCCAATGCGGGAATTTGTTTTGCTTCACTACGCATATTTTTAACAATTTTTTTTCCCTTTTTTCTTCTGGCTGGGGGAAGTGTTTGGGAAGGAAGGAGAGAAAATAATTGCTAGTTAATTTTTAAAAAATCATAGGAGTGATTAGAAAGGAGGTCAGTAGGAAACACAAGCAGGACAGTTTTGAAAATGTATTGCATTAGTTAAATGCTTAGAGGGATAGGCAAGCTATACACTATGAGGATTAGCAGCTGCATGTATAATCTTTCTCTGTTTTACTTTGTATATGGAAATAGATGCTCATCTTATTTGATATTTCATAAGTTTTTAATAAAAATAAATATGACAAAATAACTGTGGTGAGGGGTTAGAGAGAGCTGTAGCATAGTGGAAAGAGAATTGGGTGAGGAACTGTAAAATTGGGGAAGTATAGTGGCAGCCTGGATGGGAACCAGAGGATCTTGGTTTGAACTTTGGCTCTATCCCTATGTCATCTTGGGCAATTTCACTTCCCTTCTCAAATTTAAAATAATAGGGTTAAACATGGAGAAGTGTGGGTAGACGAGAAAATAGATTTTTGTTAACTGAAGAAAGTAAAATTTAACTTAAAAAATGAGTTTGGACTAGATGACTCCAAAGGTCCCTCTAGCTCTAAGTGTACGATCCTATTTTCTGGGTAAGTCACTTACCCGATGTGAACCCTTTAGACTATCAGCTTTTTAAGGGTGATAAATTAACTTGTATTTCTAATCATTCTCTGATTCTTCATCTGATTCTTTTATTTCACAGATTAGAAAATCTGCTATTGATTTTATAATAAATAAGATAAAATATAGTAATACAATAATATTCAATATTTTAGATGTCTCATTTTGAGAACTTCTCCCCCATTCAACTTTTAAAAAAAAGAAAATCTATGGGGATTGTTTTAGAGAGAGGAACCTTGCTATAGTGGAAACAATATTAGTCTGAAAATATGGATCAGAGTTCTGTCTCTTCTATCTGCCTATCTGACTATGAGTAAGGCATTGGGTTTTTGTAAGCCCTAGTTTTCTCATCTGTTAAATAAGCATAGTACCTCGCCTTGCCTTCTTCACAGATTTGCATGAAAATCTAATGAGATATTACTTTTGAATTTTTTTACATTTGAAAGTACCCTAGAAATAAAAAGAATTATTAGTAGAAAATAATTTTTTACTTGTAAAAACTTGCCATTATGTTTATTTTAAACATGAGCAATCACTTCATTTATTATACAATTGAATTCCATATTATTTAATTGTAGACTACTTCTCAGTAACAACATACTTCCGTGTCAAATATCTATTATGCTTTCCAAGGTCCAGTAAAAATCAGTAAGACTTTTTCCATCAAATATATTTTACATGACTGCACATATATAGCCTATATCAAATTGCTTATTGTCTTAGAGAGGGGGTAGGTGAAGGCAGAATGGAGAAAATTTGGAACTAAATTTTTTTTAAAAGAAGTTAAAATTGTTTTTACATGTGATTGGGAATAAAATAAAATATTATTTAAAGAACGACTTCTTCCATCTAGAATCCCAAGAATTTGCATAGTTCCTCAATGTCTTTTACCTCTATTCCTTTCTCTTTATTCACAGCATAATGGCCTTGGTTGAAGTCCTCACCACCTTTCGAAAGAGCCTCCTAATTTGGTGCTATATTTAGTCTCTCCCCACTCCACACCATCTACCACACAGATACCAAAGTGATATTCCTAAAATAGGGATCTGACCATATCATTCCACCACTCAAGAAGCTTCAGTGGTTCCCTATTGATTATAGGAATAAAATACAAACCCCTCCTGTTTGGCTTGGAAAATCCTTCATCGTCTGGCTCCCAGCCCTATCTTTTCAGGATGATTACATATTACTCTTTTTAGTGGCTACTACACTCTAGCCAATATGTCCTGCTTGCTATTCCCTGTACATAACACTTAATCTCCTGCCTCCATATCTTTGTCCTTGCTGCTCTCCATGCCTGGTATACCCTCTCTTATTACCTCTATATCTTGGACCTCCTAGATACTTTCAAGGTTCAGGTCTAGTGCCACCTCCTTGAGGAGGTCTTTCTTGATTTTCACAGGTGTTAGCAATCATACCTCAAATCAGTTTGTATTTATGTTGTATGTGTATATATATCCGATATTTAATTACTTGTGTTCATTTTGTCTCCCTCTATTAGAGGGTAAGCTTCAGGGGCTGCTAGGTGGCAGTGGACAGAGCACCGGACCTGAAGTCAGGAGGACCTGAGTTCAAATCTGGCCTCAGATACTTAGTAGCTATGCGACCCTGGGCAAGTCACTTGCTTGCCTGCTTCCCTGACTGCTTCCCCCCCCCACCCTCCCCCCAAAAAGTAACAAAGTAAGCCCTTATTGTTTGTTGGGAGACTACTCAAGTACACTAGGGAAGTTAGGTGATTTATTGAAGATCGCCCTTTCAAATGGGTTTACAGACAAAATAACACCCCCCTCTTCCCCAATTCTTGCTGCAAGGACACTCTCTGGGTCTGCACCCCTACTGGACTATCAGTCATTCTCACAATGCAAAATGACACTGCCCTTCATGTGTTTTCTACCTTTTTTTCTCTAGGTTGTTGCACTGGGTTGTTTTAAGTATACATTTCTCTGACGGTAGGGGAGTAAGCTCACTAACCTCTATGGGTCTCTTAACACTTCAGGAATTACTATGTCCCAAGATTTACTCTTATTTGTGACAAACAGAAAGTACTCAAAAGGAAAAAAAAATGAAGGGGGTAGGAGAAGAGGGCTGAGGAGTTATAAAACAAAATCACAAGTCTGGTAGGAGTTCTCTAACATAGAAGAAGTCCACTTACAGGAATATTAGAGCAACAGACAAGAGGAAAGTGATTTTGGTACACACTGTGATTTAATAAGTAGCAGGGAGATAGGTCTATAGATAGGTTTGTAAAATGCTACCTCCCATTTCCCAAGCTACAACATAAAACAGTGGCATGGAGAATACCCTTGACATTCATTACTAGGTTACACTAATCACTGTTGAAATTTGAGGCAGAGGGCTAAGCAAAAGATTATTAGTTAAGTTGTTGTTGTTTAATCGTTCAGTTGTTTCTGATTCTTCATGGGGTCACCATTTGGAGTTTTCTTGACAAAGATATCGGAGAAGTTTACCATTTCCTTCTCTGGCTCATTTTACAGATGAGAAAAGTGAGGCAAACAAGATTAAGTGACTTGCCCAGGGTCATATAGCTAGTAAGTGTCTGAGGCCAGATTTGAATTTAGGAAGAGGAGTCTTCCTGACTCCAGGTCTGGCACTCAATTGACAGCACTACCTAGACGCCTTTTAAGTGAAGTTAGCTTTCTTTTGGAAGTGGTGCAAATCTGTGGTTTTATTAGTTTAGATAGGGAGGTTCAGATGAGGACCTCCTTTGCCAAAACAGATCAGTAATTGCTTTGCAATTTATAGTTTTAGAGGTGAAGCTAGAAATACTGAGGAACAAAGTGACTTGTCTGGGATTATAGAGATAATATGTTTCAGAGGCAGTACTTTTAGGATCATAGTTTTAGATTTGAAGGGGACAGTAGAGATCAGCTCTTTCATTTTACAGATAAGGACACTGAGGCTGAGAGCTTGACTTCCTAGTGCTGATAAAGAGAGATTACTCTTGGGGCAGGTAGGTGGCGCAGTGGGTAGAGCACAGGCCGTAGAGTCAGGAGGACCTGAGTTCAAATGTGACCTCAGACACATAACACTTACTAGCTGTGTGACTCTGGGCAAGTCACTTCACCCCAATTGCCTCACAAAAAAAAAAAGAGAAATTACTCTTATCATAGGATCACAAATGTAGAGTCCAGTTGGTCCAACTCCCTCATTTTGTAGATGGAGAAACTGAAGGTGATAGTGACTTGCCCAAGGTGACACAGATAGTAAGCATCAGAGGTGGGATTTTAATCCTGGTCAATCCACATCTCCAGTTTTTAGTTTCCTCACCTGCAAAATAAGGGGGTTGGATCAAATATTCTCTAAGGTGCCTTATAGTTCTATATCCAATTATCCTATGATGTCTTCTGACTCTAAGGGCCATTTTTGGCGTAATATTTTAAGACTATTATCATTAAAAAATTGTGCTTTATTATCCAGTGTGGGCTAGTGGAAAATTCACTGGACCTGAAGTTGAGAGATCTGAATTCAAAACCCCAACTCTAACATGAATAAACTATATCTTGCTAGGAAAGCCAGCAGTCCTCATCTCTGTTTTGTCATTTTGAAAATGAAGCAATTGGATTAGATGATATAAAAGATCCTGTCCAATGCTAACATTTGTTGATTCTATGGACTCATGTCTGTTGAGGTGATAACCAAGGAGGGCTTTGTTATCGTGTTTTGATGGATGTCTGCTATCATCTTATATTAATCAAGTTATTGGACACTCTGAAGATCAGGAAGCATCCCTTGATGCCATCCCTCAGTCTTTCAAGGGTTTAGCCTTCCCTGGGCACAAATATATTCAAATGTTTTCAGATGATGGACTTTTTAAAGCTGCTACACATTGCAGGAAAAAATAACCTGTCCAAATGATTTTGATTGGGAAGGCATCTTATCTAAGATATAAGGTAGATTTCCATTCAGAGTTCAGGGTGGAAGTATTTTCTCCATCGGGCACTGACAGTTATTTCCATAAATAGAAATGTCAGCAAGAGGGAAATACAGAAACTGAATGGAATCCCAAATGAAAATGGAATTGAAGGCAGAGAACTAAGACTGGGAGATAGGATGGAGAAGGGGGAGGGAAAAGAGAAAGACAGAAAACCTTGACATTCTAAAGGTTCTATCTCAACTACTGATAATATAGGAATTTTGAAAGTTTTGTTTTTGGTTTTGTTTTTTGTTTTTGTTTTTTTTTTTGCATTTCTTTGGCCTTTTTTTTTTTTAAATTAAACCTCATCAACAAATCAGCTACATTTAAGAACCACTTCCCATTAAAAAGATAGTTGAGGAGACAAGAAAGAGCTGTCACATAGTCTTTACTTACATCGATTTATAACAACGTTTTAACAAATAAGATGTATTACATGTCACAGTGTGCACAAGGTCATGATTTGACCTATACGATAGCCAAAACTGTGATTCCATAATTGAGTTTCCATTATTATTAATAATTATTAACAATAGCAAACATAATAATAATACTTAAGCTCCTGGGGCACTGCTTATCATTCATTCATCTCTCCATTCTCCCCCAACCTCTGGAAAACTGTTCCAGGTTCAGGGTATTTGGTGGGTCAGTACCTACTAAGAACCATAACTCATGAGTCCTAACCAACATCCCAACCCTCACCAGCCAGCCAGAGGACACACTGGTTCAAACAAAAGATATTTAATCAAACAGTATAACAAAGAAAAGAAATTAGTAAATGCCTCATGAAGGAGGTAACATTTGAACCCAACTTTGGAGGAAGTAAGGAATTCAAAGAGGTAAAAACAAATTCTGACTGAAGAAGTCAAGGTAATTATCCTCCATCTTTCATGTCTTTATTACATATATCTGTCAGCAGGAAAAATACCCCCTGGCTTTGATGCCATTTTTTGGCCAAGGGAAAAACATCTGTATCTCTCTTGCCACATCTTATATCTATATGATGTTTTACAGCTTAAAGTTCTTTTTGCTTATGTTGTCTTATTTGGTCTTCACAAAAACCCCATGGAATATCAATCACTTAATCAATAAACATTTATTAAATGCCTATTGTGTGCCAAGTGTTGTGTTAAGTGCTGGGGATACAAAAAGAGGCAAAAAACAGTTCCTGTCCTCAAAGAGCTTATAATCTAGTAGAGAGACAACATGCAAACAAATATATTCAAAGTAAGCTTTATGAAGGACAAATATGAGTTAATTAACAGAGGAAAGGCACTGGAATGAACAGGGGTTAGGGAAGGCTTCCTGTAGAAAATGGAATTTTTAGGAAATAAATGGGCACGAACTCCATTTTATGAAGCCTGGAAGGATGGGGTGAGAAGAGGTAATTTATTCCCACTCCCTCATTTTATACAAGGGTAGCTAGGTGCCACAGTGAATGGAACACCAGGCCTGGAGTCAGGAAGACTCATGCTTGTGAGTTCAAATCTGGCCGTCAATTTCCTCATCTATAAAATGAGCTGAGAAGGAATTGGCAAACCACCCATTATTTTTTGTCAAGAAAATTAAATTGGGTCACAAACAGTTAGACATGAACTAACAACCAGCCACACCACCACCAGTCAAAATCACAATTTTAACATTTTACGCGCACGCACGCGCACACATACACACACACACACACACACAAAGTCTAGAGGGGTTCAGTTAATCTTGGTTCTGCAATGAATTGGTTTTGTTATCTTGGCCAAGTCTCTTCACATCTCTGGATTTCTTCTGCCTTGCTTTCTTTCACATTATGTAATCAGGATCAGAGAGAGGATCACCATCTAGTCCAACTCTCTCTGCTTGGGGATGAATAAGCTGAAATCTAGAAGGTCTAATGACTTGCTTAAGGTCACATAGGAAGGACTAGTGACAGGATTTGAACCCAGGTTTTCAAATCCAGATGCAGTGCTTTTCTCTGCTTCTGTGAGTCCTACAAGCTAAAAACAACTGGCAGTCATGGGATAGAAGTACAGGTATCCTGACTCCAGCTTCTTTCTACTACAGAATGTCTAGACTACTTTTGAAAAGAAATCCTCTATGATAAGTGTGAGGGGCAACTAGGTGATACGGTGGATAGAGTGGTAGGCCTGGAGTCAGGAAGACTCATCTTCCTGAGTTCAAATCTGGCCTCAGACACTTACTAGCTGTGTGACCCTGGGCAAGTCACTTAACCCTCGTTTGCCTCACTTTACTTATCTGTAAAATGAGAAGAAAATGGCAAACCACTCTAATCTCTTTGCCAAGAAACCCCCAAATGAGGTCATAAAGAGTCAGACATGACTGAGAACAACTGAAATGAAGTCACATTCTTCTAAGAAGTAAACCAATAAAAATGCACCTCCCCTCAAATTCTGATAGTGTTCATGGCAAAGTAAAATTCATTTCAGATTGGGTTCCCCAAGCCGCCTTTCCTAGCTACATCTCCCCAGTAACTCTGGAACTCCTCCAAACTCCTTTGTTTACCCAGTATCTTCCAGAACTGAAACTCCTCAAACCAAAGGGTTTCTTAAATAAATTCCACCTTGCCCTTTTCCCACTGCTGTCATGTAATTACCTGATTGATGCTGTGGAGACAGATTGATAAGCTCAGGAGTAGGGAACATTAGGCAATATTAATGTTGAGCCTGGTGGTACTTTGCTTAAGTAAACATCTTTGTGTCTAAAACTTCTATGTGTATTGGTTAAAATGAGGTAGAAGGAAATAAGTTACCTACACAAAAAAGAAAATTTATAAACAGAAATAAAAATGCTGAAAGAGTTGAACTCAGAGCATCCCTAAAAGAAGAATTTGGCCAGGCAAAAAGTAGAAGCATCTTCTCTTGCCAACATCCTTTAAATTAGGAAATTAGTCCCTAAAGGTCAAAAGGTCAAATGATACCAAGCAAAAAGGCCTTTGTCTTCCTATAAAAATCATTCCTAACCACAAGGGGATGAAATAAAAAAATTATGGATGCTTCAGTTGCATTTCCCTGTGCAATAATATTCTATTACATATATTATCTCATTTGACTCTGCAATGACCCTGTGAGGTAGGGAGAGAGATAGAGACAGAGACAGAGAGATATAGGTCAGGCAGAAATAGTCTTTATGAACATTTGGAGTGGTTACGTCTCTAAATTTGCACATCTCCTGTTTCTTTTCAGTAAAACTAGATTGCCGGGGTAGGGAATCTGCAGTCACAAGGCCACATGTGGCCTTCTAGGTCATTGGGTGTGGCCTTTTGACTGAATCCAAGTTTTACACAACAAATCCTTTTTTAAATACCTTTGTATCTCTAGCACCTAGCACAACGTCTTGAAGATGACAGTAGTTTAAAAATTTTGGATTAGATTGGGTTAGTTGGGAAAACTGAGAGAGCAGTTAAATGGGTCCAAGGTCATATTCCTATGAAACGTCAGATTTGGGACATGGGTTTTCTGACCCCCATGCCATATATTCTTTCCATTCAAACTAAGTGTCTTTCGTTCAGTGCAAACAGTACTAATATTCACTTGGAGACAGCACATAAAACGCTTTGATCCTCTCCTTTGAGCCCCCAATTCTTTGAAGAAGAGTTAAGAATATTTGAGAATAATGTAGGCAAGGTGGGTAAAAACACAGACAAGCACAACCACTTTTCATTTACAACACCTCTGTGCTACACAATTGCATAAACCTTAGCTGAATTTACATATGCTTCAAAGGAGGTGAGCTAAGCTACTGTAAATGGTCTGAAACTATTTCCTGGGAATTACAGAATCACAATTTATTTTGGTTTTGTTACCAGAGAAACGTGAACTATTTGGTTTTATTTATACTTACATATTTTTTGTGATTTCTTTAGTTTTTTACACCACCTTTATTTATAATTATGGGATGGCAGAGCTGGAAGGGTCCTCAGAGATTGTTGGGGTGGGGAACCTGTGGCCTCAAGGCTACATGTGACCTTCTAGGTCCTCAAGTGTGGCTTTTTTCTTTTAACCAAATACAAACTTCTGTCTCTCCCTCTCTATTTCTGTCTGTTTCTCTCTGTCTCCCCTTCTCCCTACCCATTCCTATGTGTCTCTATTTCTCTTTCTCCATTTCTGTCTCTCTCTGACTGTTGCTTCTTCTTCTGAACCCATATTGGTCTGATCAGCCACAGTCATACACACGCTACCTTGACACCAACATAGTGATGTCATTTTGATCCTCTTCAAGAATGAAGGATTACAACCAACCAGTCCAACCTTTTCAGTCTAGTTTGGAGGAAACTGAGGCTCAGAGGGAAAGTAGCCTGACTGAGGTTATAGAACTAGTCAGAGTTCTTACAGGTGTGCTCTGGATGTTCGGCCCATGATTTGTGGAAATTTCTGGAATGGATTGTAATGAAATACATCAATTCAAGACATCATGCCAATCGTAATTACTGTTGCATATTTCTAGACAGCTAAAATGATCCTTGGACAGCTAGATGGTACAGTGGATAGAACACTGGGCCTGGAGTCAGGAAGACCTGAATTCAAATCTAGCCTCAGACACTTACTAGCTGTATGACCCTGAGCAAGTCACTTAGCCCTGTTTGCCTCAGTTTCCTCATCTGTAAAATGAGCTGGAGAAGGAAATGACAAATTGCTCTGGTATCTTTGTCAAGAAAACCCCAAGTGGGGTCACACAGAGTTGGATACAACTGAAAAACTACCAAACCACAAACTGAAATGACCCTTTTCTACTTCATCAAACCAGCAATGTTCTGAGTTTCTCAAAAGATCCTTAAATCAAAAGTCAGGACTTCCTGAATACAGATATTTTCTTATTAGCCCTCCATTTCTTATCTGTCTTTCTGTCTACATCTGCCTCGGTTTCTCCCTCTCTGTCTGTTTCTGTGTCTCCCTCTCTGTTTTTATCTCTGTTTCCTTCTCTCTGTTTTTGTCTTTCTCTGTTTCTGTCTCTCTGGTGCTCTGTTTCTATCTTTCTGTCTCTTTTTCTTTCTTTCCAGCTTCTAGTCACTGTCTAAATGACAAAGAAAAAGGCACACTTCAGTGAGAAAACTGAAGTGCTGTGCCTCGCAAAAGATCTGAGATGCATTCAAGACCTAAATCTATGTTCTTATGACCTCCTATATTAAAAAAGAAAAATAAACACTCACAAACATATAGAATAAGAGTCTAATAAGTACTTTCACACACTCATTTGGGCCTCACAGTAACTTTACTAGGTACTATTATCCTACTATCATCCTCACTTTATGGATGAGGAAACTGAGGACTAGAACATTGAATTCCCTTTCCCAAGGTTGTAGGACTAGCAAATGGCAGAGACAGGAGGAGATCTCAGGTTTTATGACTCATGTTCCAGTTGTCTTTTCTATTCCATCTTGCTGCTTCTCACTGTAGGTAACACCTGTCAGAGGTTTGCTTTGCAGTAAACAAAAAATAAAGCATTTATGAGTGTTATGTTTTAAAAATACCCAAAGCCATTTTCAAGCTTATGTTCTAAGTGCAACACCTTTGGGATTAGAGTGAGTTAGCATCTTTAGGTTCTCGAGAATGGCTCCTGGAAACCTTTCAGCTTTCACATTCTAAATACCTGTATTATGAAGCTGGCATGTTTATTAAATGTTGATTGTTTTCCCGGCTTTTCCTTTTAGATAGAGAGGAGGGTGTATAATACCTCATTAAAGAGTGCTAGCATCGTGACAGCAGCCACAGAAGTAAGCCCCAGTGGCTTTTTTCCCCCCTCTTTCTTTTTTTGGTCACAGGAGGTGTAAAAATGGCTTCACATTCATAGACACACAGCTGCAATTACTTGGGCAATTCAGGCAGCACACTCTGCTTTGGCTTGAATTATTCAAAATATTCAAGCAAGAATAAGGGTGTAGTTTGGCCTAGATTTCCCAGAATTGCACAAAGTCTCTTCTCTTTGCAGAAGGAACACTGCATAGCTGATGACAGGGTGGCAGGTGAAAGAAGGTGTTGGAGGGCTGGGGAGGTGAGCTTCACATCTACACAGTAGTTATTGTGATAATAATTTTTTTGGAAACTTCCTACAGTCCTAGAAAGACCAGGCTTCTCTCTGTGGTGGGGATGTCCACATTCTTTTAGACATAACCATAACAGAAAGGAAAGGTAGTGGGGTTGGGTGAGTAGATATGGATTAACTGAGGGGGACTGACCTCTGAGAATAACACTAGGTCCACTTGTTTATTGCATTAAGCAAACATGTGCTAGGCACATGACACAGATGAGTGGTGATGCTAAGGGACATACAGAGAAATTCTACAAAGCAAACCTCATCAGTTTCTTTCTTGTATACATCTGTTATTTGTCCCTTCATTTCTGTACCCACTTCCAGCTCCCTGGCTCAGGCCTTCAATATCCCATTAGCTGCCTAGTTTATTTGGGGTTTACTGGCTAGACCTCTTTCTCAAAGACCAAGCCTTAAAGAATTCACTCTAGAGCTCATAGATTGGATAACAATAGGTTCCTGCCCAAGCACCACTTAATGGTTATTTTCTGGGCCATCTAGGCTCAGAGTGAAGGTAAATAGTAACTGTTTCTCTTTTGGCCAGCAGCCCTGAGGGTCTTCCCTTCCAGTTTGATTTATTTATTATTTATTTATTTATTTTTTTAATTAAAGGGGCCATCTCTTGACTCACTTCTTAAAGAGGCCTATTCACTAAATGGGCATTGCCTCACTCAAAGTGAGGACCTAAAAAGACCTTAGTTCAAAAGGGCCAGGGTCTCCCACGGCATCCTGGGCCATCTCCAGTCTTCCTGATCAATATCTGGCCACTGGACCCAGATGGCTCTAGAGGAGAAAGTGAGGCTGGTGACCTTGCACAGCCCTTCCTCACTCAAATCAAAGTCAATCGCAAGTCATGTCATAATCTCCCTGATATCATGGTCCTCTTCTAGAAGGAAGGACAACCACAACAACAACTGAAGTAGTGACACAGTTTCTCTATAACTCAATTTGTCCAATATGCCCACTGCCATCCTAATATTCTGAAAACATAATTAAAAAAAATGTGACCCTCCCCTGCTCAAAACTCTTCTTGTCATATCAAGAACAAACTCTTCTGACTGGGGTTTAAAGTTCTTTGTAATCTAGTCTTCATTTACTACACACAATTTCTTTTCTGGACAGGTCCCACAATCATGCTGTGGTCATTCTGACCCTCCTTTCCACTTTAAAAAGGGCATGGAGGAAACTTTTCATTTCATAAACTAAATGTAGAACATTTAATATGCAAATAATTGGTTAATATCATATTTTTGTGCTATTAGATTTCAAAGGATTAATGATTGTTTAGTCTTACTTAGAGACTTAGATGGAGCTAGGATTGGTATTTCCTCTCCTTCAGCAAGTAATACACCAAACCTAGGCGATTCTTGTTTTTATAGAAATCCTCTCTAGAGGAGCCATCTAATATGATGGAGGCTTCCTTTGGTTCTTTTATTACTATTATCATTATTTTCTGAAGGGGTCTAAATGCAGTACTTAGGCTGTTCATCCGTATTCTCTCAATCACAATACCTGCCCACCACATCTCCTTTTCCTGTCCTACACGTACTAAATGATGTCTTTCACACTGCTTTGAGCTTAATTATTGTAATAGAGTTGATATGGATATGGTTTAGTCCTTTTAATAGCTTGTCAACTTGCCAGTCTCTGGACGAAGGTTACACATTAAGAGTACCAAGAGTTAATTCAGTTTTTTAACTGGTCTAAGAATTGTGTGATTTCTAGCTTTCTCTGCCTCTTTTTATTCTGCTACTCTGTCATCATCACTGTGAAAATGGAAACAACTTATAGGCCATTGTATATGCTTATGTATTTTTGGGTTACCATAGCAGAAGAATGCCCCACCTAAAGTCTTATCTTCTGGAGTTGAATTTCTCTAAATTTAGCTAGGCTGGTCCTCAGAACACAGACATACAATTGATCTATACGTTTATATTCAAATCCTTTCCAGCTTGACTTTTTTTGTTTGGTCTTTTTTCAGTTATGTTCAACTCTTCCTGATCCCATTTGGGGTATTCTTGGCAAAGATACTGGAGTGGTTTGCCATTTCCTTTTCCAACTCATTTTACAGATGAGGAAACTGAGGCAAACAGGGCTAGGTGACTTGCCCAGGGTTACACATCTAGTAAGTGTCTGAGGCCACCACTGTACCACCTAGCTACCCTTCCAGCTTGACTAGGACCTCTTGAGCTTGTCCTCCACTGTCATAGTTTTATAAAATTCAGAGTCACTTTCACTCTTGTGAGAGTAAGAATTTTGGGTAGATAAAATAAGTTAATCAATAAATAAACATAAAGTAAAGGTTAGTAATGTCCTTCCTTGTTTTGATAGGGGAAGCAGGAGGCTATTGAGCCCTAAACTGAGGTAAAAGCTCACCACTGAGGTGAAAAGGGGACAGAAAACAAAGACCAGCTCAAAAACATCACCATTTTGTCGTGTGAGGTCAACACAACTGCTCAATTATAAGTGGGTAGGCACGAGCCCAAAGTTGTGCCCTGAGGGAGTTTAGCCACTGTAATTGTAGACAGCTCTGCTTATAGTGGTTTAAGACTTTTATTTACGTATTTATTTATTTATTTATTTTTGCAAACCTTTTTGTGGCTGACTTTGTATAGAGTAGCTCATTTCTAGTGATTCATTAATCAAAGTGTCACTGTGTTTATTGACTGATTTATGGATTTTCCAATCTCCTGAGTATCTGAATCATCTCTCCTAGAAAGACAAATAATAATAACAACAACAATAATAGTAGCAGGTACATGTCATTGAATTTGCCCTATGCAATTGATGTAAAAATTCCAAATGTAAAGTTTTGTATCTCTAGATAGAGTCTGTAAAATGGCTAATATCCAAAAATGGAATTCAAAGGCCCATCATGGGTGATAATAATATAAACTTAGATAGCAATATGTCAACAGAGAAGCACTTAATAAACATGTGAGTCACCCAAATGTGCTTGTAGAAGTTGAGATATTTCTAATGGCAATTAAACTAGGTCACTGACACCTGAAATTATAGAAAGATTATCCTTAAGGAGCCCAGACTTAACAATGAATATGGATTATTTGAAGAAATGGTAGAAATGGTTTGATACATATTGCAAGCTGCACAAATTTAGTACACACTGAATACATTGTAAGATGTGACTACAATTATGCATCGCAACACTCCTATCTTTCATAGAGTACCAGAGGGACAAACTCCAGTACTAAAAACTCAGTCCTTACAATCTCACAGGTAGCTTAACTAATAAACTGCTTTAGAACTAGACCATTATCACAGAGTAAAATATATAGAATGAAAAGCTTTCGAAGTATAGGGACCAAAGGAAATACATCAAAATAATACATCAGTAGAATAAATCAGAACCACAGAATGAGGAGCACATCATCCCCATCATCCTGTCTGCTACTCAAATTATCCACCGAACACTTTCAGTAAGCCTACTGAAGACTAGTTTGCCTCCCAATATTTTTATGTGATTGCAAAAAGCAGTCAGTTTACTCAAGCATGCAATAGTTCAGCGAATATTCACAAAAAAAGAAACAACACAGGATAGTGACTTTTCCCAGGATTGTTTCTATCTTAACTCCATTAAAACAGATGAGAATAAGAAATGGTAGTAGGCCACCCACATTTATATAGAATGTTAAGTTTTGCAAAGTACTCTGCATAGATGATCTTATTTGAGCCTTAAACAACCCTGTGAGGTACACGTTATTATTTTTATCAGATCAGGAGCTTGAGGCACTGACAGGTTGTGATTTGTCTATAGTCACATAATAAATCAGTTATATGAAGCAGGGTTAGAACTCAGGTCTTCTTAACTCCACATCAAGGACTGTCTCCAGTAAGCCTTTTTGATCATTCTGAAGGCCTTTCCTATCTCAAACTTTCCATACAGAATCATCAGATTTATTATCCTCCAGTACTTAAAGACCCACACTCATAGACCATATTATCAAACACTGCTAGGGGTCTCACCTGAGAAAAACACTGTATACCACTTAAAATGCTTTGTAATAGAAATATTTCTACCCTGAGCACCTTCTTATTGACAAGTCATTCGAAAGAGAAAGTGCTGTGAGAGGGATAATTATGATGACAGGGTGCATGGCTGGATAGCTAAGGCAAAGTATTTCAAATGACAGCTGAAAGACTGGGAATTAAATTCATAAATAAAATAGGAAAGCTCCTATTGGTTGCTTCAATGGGAGAAAACCAGGTAATTTTGTAATCGTTACAATTTGACGGCACAACAATGAAATGCCTCTATTATCCAATGCTGAGATGCTATTTGCTTTCTAGCATAGTCACTGAGTGTGAGATGAAGAAACAGTGAGTTCTCATTTCCATTTAGTCTGTTTACTCATATGGATGCTTTTTCTGGGACTTCAAGCTGATATAAAAGATCATTAGTACAATAATAGCAATAACAATATGGGGATAATAACAATATTAAAACCAATCTCTGAAGAGTTCAAGGAAATTCCACTGAAATTATGTCATTAATCCTACCAGCATTCCCATTAGGTAGACAGTGGGCAGTTACCATCATCTTTGTTCTACTGATGATGCAATTTGGTTCCATGTGGAACTACTACCGTACTATGACATTGAGGAGGAGAGGAGTGGTTTATTGTTCTCTTGTTTCAGTCATCTCTGACTCTTCCTGACCCCCTTTGCGGTTTTCTTGGCAAAGATACTAAATGGTTTGCCATTTCCTTCTCCTGCTCATTTTACAAATGAGGAAACTGAGGCAGACAGGGTTGAGTGACTTGCCCAAGGTCACACAGCTAGTAAGTGTCTTAGGCCAGATTTGAACTCAGGAACATTCATCTTACTGACTACAGGCCTGGCACTCTATCCACTGCATCACCTACCTGCCCTGGAGGAGGGCTTACTATTCTCTCAGAGGAAGCAGAATGATGTAGTTCATAGCACACAAGACTTAGTGAAAGCAGACTTGAATTCTGACTCAGGTTTTGCCTTTTATTACTTAGACAAGTCATTACATGTGAGGGCAGAGATAATGCAGTAACAAAAAATGTTGAATTTCCAGTCATAGGGCCTATATTCAAATGCCATCTATGACACTTATTAGCTATGTGACCTTGGACAAGTCACTCAATCTCCTTGGGCTCCTTAATCACTAAAATGAGGGGGTTGCTCTAGATACCTTCCAGGATTGTTTTCCTGCTCCAAACTTATGATCTTGTAACCATTCTGGGATTTAGTTTTGCTAATCAATACATGGAGGGCATTGCACTGGGCAAATCCTAAGGTCCCTAGGGCAGAGAACAATTTTAATCTAAATTTTGTATCTCTCCAAGTGTTTATTACTGCACACAATAAGGGCTTAACAAATATGTTAGTTTGCTTGGATTCAGTGACTCTAGATACAGCTAGAAGTTATATCCCTTCTTCCACCTCCTCTCACTCTTGTGTTGGTCTATTTACATGTGTTCCACCACAATGTCTGAATTCTCTTTATTACAAAATTCCTGTATGCAACTTTAGCACCGTAGATAAATGATCCAGGGGCAAATGACTCATTACAAAGAATAGAAGATAAAATCTAACTCTGTGGTTGAAACTCTGCTCTTGGCTTTAGTTTTAACCAAATCAGTTTAAAACAACTCCTTCTCTGTTCCCATATCGCCCTTTAGCAACCAATTGTATCTATTGCTTGGCAAAGTTTCCCCTAAAAGCCATTTGCCCAGTGTGAAACATCCCTATAAACTGCTTCTGTTTGTCTTGCAAACTAGACTTGAACCATCATGGTGAAATAACCTCAATTTTCTGTTCTTACATGGAGCAAGCTATGTAACAGTAGATGAGCTAGAGAAAGGTGACTCCAAAGGTTTCTAGCTCTACATCTATGATGCATTAGTAATCAAAAAAGTAATGAAGTATCTCAAAATTGGATCAGATAGTACAAAGGATGAGGCAGAGGGAAGGGGTTATTGAGGTTCTATTAGAAGGGCATCGACTGCTTCCCTGGTTTAAAGGAGAGGGTAGCTAGGTACTTCACAATTGGAGAAACTGATATCTTTCACTTCCCTCTCAAGGGATGATAACTGATATGAATTAAATGAGAGTTACACTTGGATTCTAGGTAATATGGAAAGAACACCACTTCTCTAGTCAAAAGAACTAAGTTTAAACCTTACTTTTGATCCTTACTATCTGCATGGAGTGCATGATCATTTGCAAATGAAAAGTCATGTATCAACTCTCCCTCCATTTCAGTCTTGTCTTGTAGCTTTGTCAAGTTAAATAATTTACTGTCAGTGTTGTTGCTGACTTTGATGATGTTTCTGTCTTTGTTGAAGGCATCTGACAGCATTGTTGAAAACATCCTGCTAAAAAGTGGTAGTAAGTACACAGCTCTGCTTTACTCCTTTGGTAAATGGGAAAGTGCAAGAGCATAGTTCATTATCTAGAACCAATGCAAGCGTGCTGTTGTGGAACTGGCTACAATATTGATGAACTTCTCCATGCAACCAACTTTTGCCATTATGTTCCACAAGCCCTCAAGACTGACAGTATCAAAGATCTTGGCTAGATCAACAAACATTGTGTACAGACTTCTGTTCTGTTCCTGGCATTTTTCCTAGACTCCTTGAGCAGCAAACACCATGTCAACCATTCCTCAGCCCTTTCTAAAGCCATATTGACTCTTGTGTAGATGACTGTCTTCTGGTTGAAGGATCAACCTATTAAGAAGGACTCTGGCAAGAATCTTGTTTGCAGTGACTAAGAGAGAGACCTCCCTGTCATTGTCACAGAACAACTTATTTCCTTTTCCTTTATAGTGATGGACAATGGAGGCATCCTTGAACTCCTGGGGGATAACTTCCTTTTGCCACAGAAATCAAGATTTCAGTCCATTTTTGTATGAGCACTGTACCTTCTATCTTGTAAATCTCAGTTGGAAGAGAATTAGCACTAGACACTTTGCCACACAAAAGGAGCCTAATGGCATTCAAAACCCCTTCTTCAGTTGTAAGTTCAGCTAGAGAGAGATTGATTTCAACCTGGTGGGTATAGTCAATAGCTTCAGCATTGGTTGATGATGTTCTGCTGAGAACACTATAGAAGTGTTCAGCTCATCTCTCCAGGATCATGTCCTTATCACTGATCAGTGTGGCTCTATTAATGCTGAGTGGTTGAGATGTACTATAGATCTTTGGCCCATAAATAGCCTTCAAGGCATCATAAAAAAGCTTCAGTGTGAAACTGAGTTTCATTTCATTGGCCTTCTTACTGAACCAAGAATCCTGCATCTGTCTAAGCTTTGCTTGCACTTTACTTTTGATGGAGTTAAAGGCTGCCTTCTTAGAGATGTATGAATGAACCTGTTGGTAAACCCTATGAAGTTTTTGCTTTCATTTAGCAGCTTCTGAATTTCCCCATCATTTTTTCCCCATCATTCCCTATCAAACCAATTTTGATGTGTACAAGTATTCTGGCTCAGATGAGTAAATGCAGTGCTGTATACCAAATCTCTGAAAGCTGCTTTTCTGATTCACTGTTGCCAACATGTTTTGGCTCAGCTTTCTCCCCACCCCCCCCCCAAGTTAACAACAAATTGTTCACACTCAGAGAAGCACACTAATCTGTTGACATTATGTCTTCTGGTAGTCATCTTGCCTTGGGGCCACCCCTTTTGTTGAATGTTAATATTTAGCTTGAAGAGGATATCTATGATTAGTCCAGCACTCTGTTCTACTACATCGCATTTGTCAAGCTCATATCTATATGTCTCTTCTCCTTACAATGACATAATCTGTTAAATGCCAATGCTTGCTGCAAGGATGCATCCATGAAGTTTTATTATATTTAGGTAAATGGAAGACAGTGTTGGTGATGAGGTCATGAGACACAAGTCTTCAGTAGTAAGTGACTTTTGGTATTGCTGTTTACAACTCCATTCCTCCCAAAGATTCTCTTCCATGTCTGATAGTCTGTGTCTACTCTGGCATTAAAGTCACCCAGAATTACAAGCTTGTCCTCTTTTGGCACATTAATAATGAGGGTTTCCAGGTCTTCATAAATTTTTCTTTGTCCTCATCAGATTTCCTCATTGTGGAAGTACAGGCACTGATGATGGTGGTGTGGAATTTTCCTGCAAGTGGCAATTGCATTGTCATGAGCCTGTTTTTCACCCCTTTTAAGAGGCATACAAATTTGTGGACTACATTAGTTTTGACTGCAAAACATTTGCCAGCTTCACAATACTCCTCGTCACTATAGCCACTCCAGAAAAAAAAAAAAAATAAATGTATCCAGCTTTGACTTTTGTAAGCTGATCTTCATTTGCCAGCCTTTTTTCACTGAGGGCTGCTATTTGGATGTGATACCTGCTGAGTTCTCTCACAAAAAGAGCTCTTCATCTTTCGGATCTATTGGATTTTGTGTTGTCTGTAAGTGTGTGCACATTCCATGTACCGATGGGAGGTGAAATCATCTTTGCAAAAGTTTTGGTGCAGGGTAGGATCCCTACCTGCCATAGTAAGCAGGCCAGAGTTAGGTTAGGTGAAACAGACAATTTTTAGGGCACTTCTTCTAGCCTCTTCCTCATACCATGAGGTGAGTAATATGTTCCTTAAAAAAATGCCGCTCAGACATCCAAGGGGCTGCTAAATTCTACTACTACTTCAGTCCAATGAGAAGATAACCCTATGTCCTGGGCCACCTGTATGTAGGGTTGTGACTATAGCTCCCAGTGTATCCATGCCTGCTGCTTTGTCACTTGTCTGTCACCACAGGACTTTGAGATAGGTAAAAATGATAAAATGGTATGAGTGATATCTTTTGACACATGCATAACTTGTATATAAGTGAGGCAGAGCTGTGTGAAGTCATTAGCCTCACTCTCTCTTCCAGAGTCATTGGAGTCCAGTGGCAAGACAAAAGTCAAGATGATTGGCAGTGGCTCCAGATACAGTGGATTACCTTAGTGTCTTTGAAGTCTAACCAAGCTCTAAGCACTCCACAGTGCCTGCTTCAGCTGCCTTCATGACCATAGCAATGAACTGTTTTCATATGTCCATTCCACTGGGGAAGTCTTCACATGCTTGGGGTAGATACCGCTCTAACTCACCGATGGGTTTGAGACCCCTTGGTTAACCACAACCTGGTTTAGCCCATCTGCCAAAACAGTTTATTGGGATGTGGCTGCTGCTTAAGCTACAGATTCTTGGAACAGAAGTGAGAGTTGGGTGAACCAGGTGGACACCAGAGGTGGAAAGCAGGAGGGCTTAGCAGCCCTCACACCAGAGGTGCTAGGTTTCCCTGAGCATCTGTACACCTCTGCATTTCCTTGCAATGACTCTGTGAAGTAAGGAATGTTTTAAGTAAACTTGCACAGGGGACTGGTATCAAGCTGGTTAATTCTTTTCTATTTTTTTTTTCTGGGTGATGGTGAAAATCTGTAACAGCATTGTATAGAGAATTTCCTTTCTTATACAATACTCCTTAATTAGAAAGATAAGTGATTAGAAAATGATCATTTGGGTATATTCAGTTGAGCTGTAAAATGAATGGGCAGGTGATTGCCTAATGAGATAAGAGTTTATCTTAGCATACAGAATGGATGAATGAAGTACATCTTGAAAAATCTGGCTATGCCAATTCCAGGTAGGGGTGTGTGTGTGTGTGTGTGTGTGTGTGTGTGTGTGTGTGTTTTGAGGAAAGAAATACTATTCTAGTTTTGTGCTATTTGATATTTAAATATTTCATTCAAAGAATGATCCAGGGATTAGGGAATGGGACAAAGACTTCACCAAGAACTGTTGGCTTAAATTTATCTAATAAGGAAAGATGTCATCAACTCTGTATGATATCATTTAGTTTAGTTTTGTTTTGTTTTTAAGCTACTACAGATTACAAACAAGGAGCTCCATGGGAACTTTATATAGG
The DNA here is from genome assembly GCF_900497805.2 of Vombatus ursinus. Lineage (NCBI taxonomy): Eukaryota > Metazoa > Chordata > Mammalia > Diprotodontia > Vombatidae > Vombatus > Vombatus ursinus. The sequence goes on along the minus strand of NW_020954604.1, from coordinate 4,508,164 downwards.
ATGCCATCGAAGAAACATCTGAACAAAAGGAAACAGAGTCAATCATGTATAAAGAACAATAGATAGTGGGTTGGAGGTATGTTCCATTGGCAAACTTATGACATCAAGGAAATGTGAGGAAGGTCTCCAACACATTGTGTGGATACTCCATGGTGAAATTAGGGAAGAACATATATGGCACAGATGGATGGGTTATGCAATACTGGAGGGAATATCCACGTGAATGAGCTTTCAAATCCACTAGAGCAGGAGTGGAGAACCTGCAATCTCGAGGTTACGTCTGGCTCTCTAGGTCTTCAAGTGCAGCCCTTTGACTGAATCCAAATTTCATAAGGGATTTGTTTTGTGAAGTTTGGATTCAGCTAAAGGGTCTTTAACTTGAGGACCTAGAGGGTCAGATGTGGCCTTGAGGCTGTAGGTTCCCAACTCCGGAGCTAGAATATCAGAGTTTGAAAGAGGTAGTATGATTGGGAACCATAAGGAGCTAATAGTGGGAACAATTTAACACAAGGATGCCTGACTCCTAGAGAGTGATGTCAAGGGTTTCAAAATTACTAGGATTCCACCAGCCAAAGGGTAAATCGGGAACTAGTGAATAGTGGGAGTCCTAAGTGATTCTTTTCCATGTTTTCTCACAAATCCTCCTTAGACAATCTATCCAATGTGCTGTAGACCTTCTTCATGGTATCTAGAAGGGTGATAATGATATACCATCTATCTATAAACTGTATCTATCTATAAATGACATATATACTATACTATATCATACATGCATGCATGCATACATACATACACACACTATACCATAGGCAAATCACATCTTATTTAGTTATAGGGTCCATATCAGTATATCAGCATATAGAGAACAGGGAAGTAGATTCAAAGCCAGGAAGACCTGGGTGCAAGGCCTGCCTCATACACATACTTGCTGTGTGATTTTGGGTAAGTCACTTGACTTCTCATTGTCCTAGGCAACTCGTTGAAAATGTAAATTAAAATGAAGTTTTGCTGACCTGATTTGGTTAAGGGAGTTTCTTCATCTGGGAGTTCTCCATTTGAAATAACTTATCCTGCAGCCCCAATCTCTATTACTACTTGATTAGCATTTTAGAAGGGCCACTAAGAAGATGGAGTATGTCCACAGAAGAGAAACCAAGAAACTGAGGGACTTCAAAAAAATCATTTGGTAAGTGTATAACCTTTGGTTTAAAGCCCATTTGCAAAAGACTCTCCCCACCGGTGAAGAGTGATTAGTCAAAGCTCTGTGCCTGCTTGAAGGGGAAATCGGCGTGAGTTTGAGATGAGATTCTAATATTCTGGCTTCCAGCTTTGAGAGATGGAAGGCATACAGTTCCAGATTCTCTTCAAAGACTTAAATGATCAGTTGAAAATGTGATGTTTCATGATTCACAGTCATGGAACATCACTGCGACAAGATTGGTGTTAAAGAGAGAGGAATTTACAGTAGCAAGTTTGGAATCATTGAAAGTACTACACCATTTCCCAAATGTGATGTAGCCCAATCTTCTCTACCTAGTAAAATCTGGACCCAGATCATTATCTATTTTCAGTACCTATATAAATTACTAATAGGCTCTCCAGACAGCTTCAAGTCAAAGTCTAAATAGAACATGCAGTTTTTCCTCTGCTTGGTATTTTCTTTTTGTAGTGTGTATGGTACAAAATCAATTTCATTCATACTGTAAATTTTATGAACTAGTCTTTGTAACAAGCAGGTTGTTGTTCAGTCATTTCAGTCATGTCCGACTCTTCATGATCCCGTTTGGGGTTTTCTAGGCAAAGATACTAAAGTAGTTTGGCATTTCCTTCTCCAGCTCATTTTACAGATAGGAAACTGAGGCAAACAGGGTCAAATGACTTGCCTAGGATTACACAGCTAGTGTCTGAGGATGGATTTGAACTTACAAAGATGAGTCTTCCTGACTCCAGGCCTGGCACTGTGCCTAACACACCACCTAGCTGCCTAATTTGCAAATGTAGAACTCTTTATTAAAAGAGCCAAATTTAACCAACATTATCAAACATTGCATTTAGTGATGATACACAAAGAGCAAATTTTTATAGAAACTAAGTCTAAGATGCAATTTGGTAACTCTCTCTTCTTAACTGCTATCACTCATAGCTTAATTAAAACTCCGTGGAAACTTTAGAATTGATTAGAATGTTCCTTTCTCTGAACCAGCTCACCAGGATCTTTGTTGTTGTTTGTCCTTCATTCTCAGAGAGGACCATGACATCATGGAGATGATGCCATGACATGCAAGTGAATTGGATTTGAGGGAAGGAGGTACAAAATCACCAGCCTCGCTTTCTACTCCAGAGCTACCTGGGTCCAGTGGCTAGATACACATCAGAATGACTGGAGATATTCTTGCGTTTTCTTTTAGAGTCAGAACCTTGCCCTTGGTTTTTCCTTTATGTAGACTCTTGGTATTAAAGGGCCTTTGAGCTGCTTTCCCTGCTCCCCGACCCCAACCCCTGAGGTTTTGCTCCATGAAACCTCCGTGAAGTTTTGCAGCCTATGAAAATATTCTTTATTTTCTCAACTCAGAATTGGAGGGGTGAACAGACTGGCAATACTCTCTAAAGAATCATAAGATCTCAGAATCAGATATCAAGAACTGGAAGTAACTTCAGAGGGCATCAACTCTCCAACCCACCCTCCATTTTACGGATAAAGAAACAGAGGCCAAGACAGTTTAAGTGATTTGACCAAGTTCACACTTGGGTAATCATCAGAGGTGGGATTTGAACCTAGTATTCTTTCCACTCTACCACACTGCCTTCCTGATGTACACATTTTAAATTGCTGTTGGAGCTTAGAATATTTAATTTCACACCAAATTCTCTTACTATCCATGCTGGGTAAGAAATCAATAGCTTTAAGGGGATAAAGAATCAGTCTTTTCCAAGCTGTCAGATGGTTATATAAATGCACTAAAGGGTAGAAGGAAAGGTGGGGAGGAGGGAAGAAAGAGATTTGAGAGCAAAACAAGTTCTGACCAGGGAGAACAGTGTGGAAAGTAAAGGGACAGCTACAGAAAAAGATGCCAGAAGGGAAAGGGATAGGCCGAGATGTGCCTGTTGAAGATGAACTAAGATTTTCTTTCTAGGGGAAGGAGTTTTGGAAGCAGGTAGAAAATAGCTAATCTTTTTCATATCATATCAAAGCGTTAGACCAACTACGGCTGTGATCAGGTTTTAAGCAAAGAGGAGCAATCTATATAACTAATTCAAGGCCAACAGTTAGAGATTCACACAGTAACCTTAAGAAACCTTTTTTATCTTCCTCATTATCATCCTCAATAAAATCTTTGAGTGATACTAGCCTGAGTGTGCCACTTCATTAGGGACAGGAATTAGACTTGTGATTTCATTGGTATTGGAGATTCTCGGATGAGGATACTCTTTCTACCAATGTACCAATGTAGATCAGCAGTTTCTCTGCCAGTGTAGTCTTAGTGAGTTGCCTAAGGGATTGAGAGGTTAAATGTCTTGCCCAAGGTTACAAAGCCATTATTTGCATAAGTGGGGCTTGAACCCTGGCCTCCTCTCATCTCCAAGGTCAGTTGTCTACTCACTATTACACATTGGTTCTTCTATTGTTCAATAAAGTCATTTCCCCCACACTTCCTTCCTGCTAGTTAATGATAGACTAGAAAGTTGGAATCAGCACTTAGATTTGTAAAAGGTAGATAAATAAGGGGCAATCAAGCCCCTGGCTTGTGGTCTCTGGTGCCCAGCAGGAAGTTCTGGCACACTAGTATGATTCCTATTTGTACTGCTTAACAGTAAGATCTTAAAATTTGCCTTTCCAGTCTTCAAGTCATTCCCTCTAATTGCCCAGCAATCTCACTCCCCTACAGCCAAAACAGAGAGATCAGTCACATATGGCATGTCCATGGGGCAGTACACAGACCACACTGTGACTTTTTTCCCCCAATTAAAAGGAGGTAACCTTACACCCACTCTTAAAGAACAGAAAACTAACTCTACTCCCAATAGCTATTTCCAGTAGTTAGCCACCATATAAGCATTTTCTAAATTTTACATGCAATGGTCCCTTAGCAATTCTCTAATAACCTAAAAAAAAAAAAAAAATTACTCCAAACTGTAATACAAATTGCTTTCTCAAACATACTTTTCCCCCCCAAAATCAAAGGTCTTTATATTTGAACTGAAATTAGACGTGGCTTTTGAACATAAATTTAACTAGTTTCATCACACTTACTAAGGGAAGATATTATCAAGCTAAGTTCTTTAACATGCTGAGGATCCTAATTAGCACAGTGAATTTCTTTTCATAAATCAATGAGCTGGCTTACCCTAGGGAAACATAATATGCACGTTCATTGTGCTGATTTGATATTCATCTAGTGTCAGTCTTCTTCTCTTAAACTTATAACAAATAGGAGGTAATATATTTATATATTCTTAACCCCCAGCTGATACATGCAATTCAGCAATTAATTGATACAAAGTAAAGTGAACAGAACCAGAAGAACAATTTACACAATGAAGACAACATTGTAAAGGCAACCAACTATGAAAGACTTAAGAAGTCTGATCAAGGCAGTGACCAGTCATGGTTCCAGAGGACTGACAATGAAGCAACCTACATAGCTCCTGTAAGACAGATGATGGATTCAAGGACGTGCATTTTGAGGCATGTTACAATGTAGGAATTTGTTTTGTTTGACTATGAGTATTTGTTAAAAGAATTTTCTTTTTCTATTTCTTTTATATTGTGGGTGGATGAAGAGAAAATAAATGCTCGTTAATTGAAAATAAAATGAAATTTTAAAAAATAAAAATTACTCTGTTAAAAAAAAAGATAGGAGAGGTAGCTTACATTATACAAGTCTGAATTCATGCCCCAAATATTTTGCATAACTCTATTAGCAAAGGAAAGCTAGCCTGCAGGAATGAAAAAAAGAAAGAAGATTGAGCATTGCATTTTTCAAGTTTGTGTTACTTTGTGATAGGCTAGTAAGTCACTTGTTATAACCAGCAAGAGAAAATGTCTAATCTTCCTTACCAATTGCAAATTTATTGTAGTAGATGGGATAGGTGCAGGCATCTTCTGAAATTCTAGAGTTGTCTTCAGATATAAAGCTATAAATTCACTAAGGGCAGGGGCATAATTCTAATTACTCTATTTTTACCTGGTTTTCCAGCCTACCACAGACTAGATACTGCAAATTAGAGGAGGGGAATAGAAGGAGGGAAGGTGTTCAGCTGGCAGTCACAGTCGAGAAAGTGAGAACTGACTGTATTTGCCTGATAACAAATGAGGAGTTAGAAAATGTATAAAAAGGAGATTATAACTGAAGGCGAGCAAACAAACAAACCTAAGAAAAATAAAAACTCACAGTTATCTAGGTCTTTTAGTGAAAGGAAAAAGCCCTGTACACCTCAGTCAACCCAAAAAATAACACATGAAAATTAATGATTACAATAATAAAGCAGAGTTTTGACCATAACACACACACCCCCACCCCCAATCAATGAACTCTAGTGGTTTCTTATTTTCTTCAAGATCCAATACAAAATACTGTTTGGCATTCAAAGCCTTTATAACCTAGCCCTCTCTTACCTTTCCAGTCTTTTTATACCATCTTCCCCACCAAGTGCTCTTCCATCAAAGTGACATTGGCTTCATATTTCCTTGAACATTATACTCCATCTCTCCAACTCTGTCCCCCATACCTGGAACACTCCCTCTTCTACTCTGACTACATATATCCCTGGCTTTAAGTCCCATCTTTTACTGGAAACCTTCCCCAATCCCTAATCATTACTCTTAGCTTTCCTCCTGATAACTATTTCCAAATATTCTATATAAAGCTTGCTTTGTATATATTTGCATGCTGTCTCCACCATTAGATTGTAAGCTCTGTAAGGGACTGCCTTTTGCCTGTTTTTGTATTCCCACTGCTTAGTACATTGCTTGGCACATAGTAGGTACTTAATAAATGCTTATTAATTGATTGATTGACCCAGAGCATTCAAGAAAAACATGAATATATTGTCGTTATATTCTATTTAAGGAGGCAGGGAAACAATATAAATGAGAAAGGTAGCCATAAGATATTTTTAAATTGATGCTTAAGATAATATTCATTTATTTGCAAATAAACTCTAAGATAAAGCTAGGTAGCACAGTGGAGAGATCACTGGTCTTGGGAGTTAGAAAGACTTGAGTTCCAATTAATTCTGCCTTACTCATTTATCAGCTGTGTGACTCTGGGCAAATCACATGATTTCTCTCAGCCTCAGTTTCCTTATCTGAAAAATAATAGCACCTATCTGACCAAGCTGTTGTTAGGATCAAATAAGATAAGATATGTAAAGCATTGTACAAATCTTAAAGTCCTGTGTACATTCTATTATCATTATTAAAATTAATGATTTTATGATGAATGTTTCTATGATGGATTATTCAAGATAAATGTTGTGGTACAGTACAATAGAATTAAGGAAAGATTCTCCAAATTTTGTGGAAGTAGTTGGAGATTCAGCAAGGCAAGCTAGATAGAAGGCTGGACTGCAGTCCAGAAGATGGGAGGGCCTGTAGACTAGTACAAAGTATGTTGGATTTGCAGTTAGAAGATCTGGGTTTGAATCCTGCCTCTAATACTTACTGTCCATGTGACCTTGGGTAGGTCCTTTAACTTCTCAGGGTCTGAGTTTCCTCATTGCAAAAATGAGAGGATTGTGCCAGTTGTTCTGTAATAGACTTTTCCAACTTTAAATATATGATCCTATGACTTGGGTTTGATTCCTGCCTCTGACACATATTAAGCTGTGTGACCTGGGGCAAATCACTTAATCCAAATGTCCCTGAATTTTTTATTTCAGATTTTAAATTGTAGATGATTTTCTGATCTGGATTTGTGGAGATTGTATCTACCCTGATAATTCACTAAACAATGAATTAGGAAGTCTGGACCAAAAAAATCGATAGAACTTTGGAAGTAGCAATTTCACAAATGATACCATTATGTGACAATCACTTAATCTAGGAGAATACAATAATTGATGCTCATAATGGTGATGCTGAATCATTAAGAAAAAAGTTCCATTAAGTTCATTTAGAAATGCAACTAGGAATAAGTAAAGTAGGCAGTCATCTAAGAGATAACAAACTGAAGGGCATGATGAAGGATTATTTTTTTAATATTGTCCAGTCATCTTTCAGTGGTGTCTGATTCTTTGTGACTCCATTTGGGGTTTCCTTGGCAAAGATATTGGAGTGATTGGCCATTTCCTTGTCAGCTCATTTTACAGATGAGGAAACTGAGGCAAACAGGATTAAGTGACTTGCCCAAGGTCCCACAGCTAGTGTCTGAAGCCAGATTTGAATTTAGGAAGATGAGTTGGCTATTTATTGTGCTACCTTGTTGCCCCATTTTTAACATTACTTTTTATAATTGCATATTTTTTAATGCTGGAAAATTCTACTCATGTTAAGTAAATATTCCCTTTGAAATAAGTCAAATTACATGTTACAGTGAACACTCAGATTTATTTCAATGCACCAAATATTTATTAAACATTACTGGGATACAAGGGACAGGGATTAGATCTATCCATTTAATTACTGTAGGGGACTCTCTGATGAGGAAATTCCTTGTACCAATGAAGGTTAACTTTTCCTGTAATTGTTGGTGTTAGAACTTGCTTAGACCACTGATAGGTTAAGTGACTTGCCCAGAGTCATATAGAGAGTATGTGTCAGAAGTGGGGCTTAAACTTAGGCTTTCTGAGCTTTATAGACTGGCTCTCTATCCACTAAGCCACTCTGCTTCTCTTGGGATGCAAAAATAAAACTCCCAAATGATCACTATGCTGGATATTCATACATAAATAGAACAGTTTTCAACATTTATTTGAAGTATGAGGGCCTCATCAAAGCACTTGGGTTCAAAATCTGCCCCTAACATCCCTTGAAGCTAGGTCTTTCTGCTGCTCAGTGCTATTCGGAAGTAGACTACTGGGGTGGAAAGACAGCTGAACTTGGAGTCCTAGACCCTCCTTGGGTTTGAATCCTGACTGCTTACTTACTACCTGTGTGCCTAAACAAGTCATCTGACCTTTCTAGGTTGCAGTTTCTCCATCTGAAGATGTTGGGGTTAGACTGGATGACTTCTATGACCTCTTCTAGGTGAAGATTTGCAATTTTGTGTGACTATAGTGAAGTTGCTTACCTTCCCTGAGTTTCAATTTCCTTATCTGTAAAGTGGGAATGATAATATCTGTGGCAACTACTGTAAAAGTTTGTTATGAAGCTCGCATGAAAATTATGCAAAGCATTTTGCAAATTTAAAGGCACTATACAAATGTTAGCTATGATTATGATGATTAAGTTTTAATGTTTATATAATCATTTAAGAAGGCAGGAAAGCATGACCCATTTTTGACAGATTTCCATCAAAATCATTTTTAAAATATTCTTATAAAAATGTAGTTTTTAAGAAAAATCACTTAGAACACTTCACTGCTCAATATATGTTCACTAGAAATATAACTAATTTACACTTAGAGACATTTTTATTTTTGCTTATATATACTCTCTAGACCATAGGAAACTCAAGAAAAAAACCATCATAAGAATTCACAATTAGAGCTACATCTTGTATAATGTTTTAATGTTTTCTTTAAAAAATTTTAAAGCTTATTTTTAACATTAATTTAAAAATTTTTGAATTCCAAATTCTTGCTCTTCCTAAAATGCCTCTCCCACTCTTTGAGAAGTTAGTGCTTTAGTATTTTCAAAGTATTTTATATTTATTAATTTGCTTCATCTTCATAACTCATTAAGGACATCATAACATGACTTTTTCCCATCACTTACCTACAGATGTGTCCTTAGGCTTTGTTCTTGGATAGCTACTCTTCTCTTTTGACCTGATATCTCTCTGTGATCTCAATAGCTCTTACAAGTTCAATTATTACCTTTATGTGGATGACTGCCAAAATGTAGACACTCACCTCTAATTTTTCTTCTTTTTCTGTTAATTTATTTATTAGCTTTCAACACTCACTTCCACAAGATTTTGAGTTCCAAATTTTCTCCCTATAATGTCTCTACCCACACCCCAAGACAGTGTGCATTCTGAATATCCCTTCCCCTGATCTGCCCTTCCTTCTATCCCCCCCCCCAACTTCTCTTATACCATTCCCCTTCTATTTTCCTGTAGGGCAGGATAGATTTCTATACTCCATTGCCTGTATATCTTATCTCCCAGTTGCATGTGAAAACAATTTTTAACATTCGTTTTTTAAAACTTTTGGTTCCAAATTTTCTCCTTTCCTCCCTCCCCACCTACCTTCATTGAGAGGGTAAACAACTCGATACAGGTTATACATGTGTAGTCATGCAAAACACTTCCATAGTAGTCAAGTTGTGAAAACCTAACTATATTTCCCTTCATCCTATCCCACCCCTCCATTTATTCTATTCTCTCTTTTGACCCTGTCCCTCCTCAGAAGTATTTTCTTCTGATGATCCCCTCCCCCATTCTGCCCTGCCCTCTATCATCCCCCCACTCTCTTATCCCCTTTCCTCCTATTTTCCTGTAGGGTAAAATGTATTTCATACCCAATTGAGTGTGTATGTTATTCCCTCCTTAAGCCAAATCCAGTGATAATAAGATTCACTCATTCCCTCTCACCTTTCCCCACTTCCCCTCCACTGTAAAAGTCTTTTCTTGTCTGTTTATGTGAGATAATTTACCCCATTCTATCTCTCCCTTTCTCCTTCTCCCAGTATAACCCTCTCTCACCCCTTTATTTTATTCTCCAGATATCATCCCTTCATCTCCAACTCACTCCATGCCCTCTCTCTTTCTCTGTATATATATATATATATATATATATATATATACATATAATTTTTTCCCTCCAACTACCCTAATACTGACAAACATCTCATGAGTTACAAATATCATCTTTCCATGTAGGAATATAAACAGTTCAAACTTAATAAGTCCCTTATGATTTCTCTTACCTGTTTACCTCTTCATGCTTCTCTTGAGTCTTGTATTTGAAAGTCAACTTTTCTATTTAGCTGTGGACTTTTCATCAAGAATGCTTGAAAGCCCTCTATTTCACCGAATGTCCATTTTTTTGCCTGAAGGATTATACTCAGTTTTGCTGGGTAGGTGATTCTTGGCTGTAATCCTATTTCCTTTGACCTCCAGAATATATTCCAAGACCTTTGGTCCCTTAATGTAGAAGTTGCTAAATCTTGTGTTATCCTGATTGTGTTTCTACAATACTTGAATTGTTTCTTTCTGGCTGCTTGCAATATTTTCTCCTTGACCTGGGAATTCTGGAATTTGGCTATAATATTTCTAGGAGTTCTACTTTGGGGATCTCTTTCAGGAGGTGATTGGTGTATTCTTTTCATTTCTATTTTACAGTTTGGTTCTAGAATATCAGGGCAGTTTTCCTTGATAATTTCATGAAAGGTGATGTCTAGGTTCTTTTTTTGATCATGGATTTCAGATAGTCTAATAACTTTTAAATTATCTCTCCTGGATTTATTTTCCAGGTCAGTTGTTTTTTCCAATGAGATATTTTACTTTGTCTTCTATTTTTTCATTCTTTTCATTTTGTTTTATGATTTCCTGATTTCTCATAAAGTCACTAGCTTCCATTTGCTCCATTCTGATTTTTAAGGAGTATTTTCTTCAGTGAGCTTTTGGACTTCCTTTTCAATTTGGCCAATTCTTCTTCTTAAGTCATTCTTCTCCTCATTGACTTTTTGGACCTCTTGTGTCATTTGGGTTAGGCTATTTTTTAAGGTGTTATTTTCTTCAGTATTTTTGGGGTCTCCTTTAGCAAGCTGTTGACTTGTTTTTCATGATTTTCTTACATTACTCTAATTTCTCTTCCCAGTTTTTCCTCTGCTTCTCTTATTTGCTTCTCAAAATCCTTTTTGAGCTCTTCCATGGCCTGGGACTTATTCCTATTTTTCTTGGAGGCTTTGGATGTAGGAACTTTGACTTTGTTTTCTTCTTCTGGTTGTATGTTTTGACATTCTTTGTTACCAAAGAAAGATTGTGTGGTCTGACTTTTTTTTCAGTTTACTCATGTTCCCTGCCAATTACTTGAGTTTTAAACTCTTTGTTAAGGTAGGGGTCTGCTTCCAGTGTGGAGAATGTACTGTCCCAAACTTTGGGGGTGTTGTGCAGCTGTTTTCAGAGATACTTCTAGGGACCTGTAAATTTTCAGTTCTTCCAAGGTGGTATGATCAAGGGTGAGGTGTTTATTCCTTCCCTGACCTGTGCTCTGGTCTATGAGTGACCACAAGCACTCTTTTCTGCCTTGGAACTGTGAGGAGAATTCCCTCTCCACAACCTCTACAAGCTTCACCACACTAGTGCTCCTCCTTGCCCCAGGATTGCCACCTAGAACTGTGACCCAGATCTAAGCCCTGACAAAGCAAGAGAATCCTACCTCAGCATCAGCAAAGAGATCCCTGCAATCTCCTTCTGATCAGCCACTTGATCCCCCCTCTATCTGTGGGCCTACAGCTCCAGAAGCAGCCACCACCATGGGGTTTTGCCAGACTGGAGCTGGAACCAAGCTTCTCTCTCACCATGGTCGCAGACCTTTCTTACTGACCTTCTAAGTTGTTTTGGGCATTTGTGGGTTGAGAAGCCTGGAAACTTCCGCAGCTGTCCATGATTCAGTCCCCTGATGCCTGGCCAGGTTTGCTGAGGTGGTCTTGGCCTGTGTACCCACATTGAACTGTGTTCCTCTCCAGCCTGATGTGATAGATCTTTCCAGTCAACTATCCAGGTTGTATTGGGCTAGAAATTTGTTTCATTCTGTCTTTTTGTGGGTTCTGCTGCTCTAGAATTTGTTTTGAGACATTTTTTACAAATATTTGGAGGGGTCTGGAGGAGAGCTCAAGCAAGTCACTGCTTCTACTCCACCATCTTGGCTCTGTCCCCTGAATCTCTAATCTCTCTTTAAACTTCTGTTTCACATTTGCCTATTGAACATTTCCATCTGGATATCCTGTAGGATGTATTCAACATGTTTAAAACAGAATTAATCTTCCTCCTTAAACCTTCCCTGCCTCCAAATTTCCCTCTTCCATTTTTTTTGACTATTAGTTTCTAGACACGTAAGGTTGCTACTTACAACCATCTTCACCTCTTTGCTTTCTCAGATCTCCTCTATATCCAATGAGTTGCCAAGTCTTCTCAATTCTACCTCCATTTGTTGTGTCTCTCCCTTTCCTTTTACTCATATGATCATCAACCTAGTTCAAATCCCAATGGCTTCTATTTTAGATGGCTGTAAATGTCTCTTAATTGATTAATCTGCTTCCACTCTTTCCCCTCTTCAATCCTTCTTCTAGTCAGCTGGGAAGGTGATATTCCTAAAGGGAAGGTCTGCACCACTCCAACAAGAAGAAGTGGCTCTCTATTAACTCTAGCATAAAATACAGACACTTTTCTTTGGCATTTAGGTTCTTCATAGACTGGCTTCACCCTAATTTTCCATAGTTACTTAACAATTCCCACTTTCACCCAGTGTTCCAGATAAAAATGTTCCACTTGCTATTCCTGCAACTCATGATTCCTTTTCATACCCCCAAGGTATCATACAGGCTGTCATTCTCATATACTTGGAATTCACTCATAACCCATCACCACCTTTTAGAATTCTTAGTTTACTTCCAATGCTTAGTTCACAGGCCACCTCATATGTATGAGAAGTCTTTCCTGATTGCCTTAGTTTTGTTGCTCTCTTTACCTCTGGTGGAAGGTAAGCTCCTTGAAAGCTGTCACTTTTTAATTTTATCATTGTGTTCCCATCACCAGTTACAGTACCTTGTATGGAATAGGTATTTTATACATGCTTGTTGAATTGAACTGAGAAAAGTACTAAGGATATTTATAACCACATTTTACAGATGAGGAAACTGAAGTCCAGACAGGTTATAAATGACTTGCCTTTGGACATAGATCCTGATACATACACATAGACACACATACACACAGAATAATCTCTACAAGTATAGATATTTCTCTCTCTCTCTCTCTCTCTCTCTCTGTGTATATACACACACACACACACACACACACACACACACACCCATATATACATACACACACACACACATACACATATATACATATATCTTATTCTTGTTATCACTTTGATTCTTTTGGACTTCTTCCCCCTCCCAGAGAAGGGATTTGCTATCCTTTATAGTAAATGTTATTTTTTTAAATAGAAAAAGAGAAAAAAATCCACAAAATCAGCAAAATTGATCAATATGACAATATATGCAAGGTTCTACACCCATGACCTACCACCTTTGCAAAGGTAGTGTCTCCTTATATCAATAATTTGGGCTAAGCTTCTTTTTGGAATTTTACAGCCTTCATTTTCTATTGTTTTGTGGTTGTGTTTCTTTCCACTTTTGTTGTTATAGGTATTGCATACCTTATTTTCCTGGCTCCATTAAACCTGTCCCTTGATAATAAAATAGACCTTCTATGAATTTCTCATGCCAGTTTTGACAATACTCTTTTTATACATGCTCTTCACAGCTCCCAATATCCCAACATGGAAGGGTTTAAAATATAACATCTGATGAACATGAAGAGTACCAAAGGACTAGGATCATTCATGATAAAACATAATGAATCTCAGTCTCTATATCTTTATTCACTAAATGTAGATATTTATTTATCTGAGGAACTCATCTCTCCCCAAGGAAGTGGACAGTAGGGGTATAATGTAAATAGCACTGTATTTAGAGTCAGATGACCTGGGTTCAAATTCCACATTTGTCATTTACTCCCTGTGTGATCTTGGGAAAGTCTTTTAATCTTTCTAAGATATAGTTTTCTAAAGTCTGCTGAAGTTCTTTACTGCTCTAAATTCATGATATGAATCACCAAGATTGTTGGGATTGGGAAGTAAATAGAGGAAAGACATTAGGATGATAAGTTTATTGGATAATTTTACTATCCCTTTTGTTTTGCTTTTTGAGGGTGTGAGTGTGAGTGTGTGTGTGAGTGTGTGTGTGTGGTGGGGCTCTAGCTGCAATACTTTAACCTGCAGTGTATTTATTTTGAATGCTCTGGTTATGGGCATTGTTTCTCTAGCCCAGTATAAGGTAGAATTTTTTTGCCTTTAGCACATGGAGATGGCAGATGCTTGTTAATAAAATTTACTTAAAAAGTAAGTTTTGTTGATGCCTTTTATTTTTGCATAGCAGTCATTTCCAGACATGCCAGAACCAACCCAATAAGCATCTCCTTGTAACACAGAACAAATGTTTAGTAAAACCAACTAACACAGAAAGTGTGTCTGACACCATATGCACCATTCTGTACCCACACCCACACCCACACCTATCTACTGAAAAGAATTAGGTGCATTTAATCATCTGTTCTGTAGGGCAAAGCTTAGTCATGGTAATAAACTTGTGCTTGCTATGAAGCCCTGGCTATCTCTGTACTTTTCCCTCTGGGTTGCCAGGATCTGAACATCAGGGGCTTTCAAATATGATGGCAACAAGCATGGTCTAGATTAAGCTAATTTTCTCTCCAACATCTATCCTCCTCCTGCTCTCACAGATGCCACAGTGAGTGAGAAAACAAAACACCCATTTGTATAAAGGCTGGTATATATGAAGATTTTCCTTAGTGCTGTGCAGAGCACCATGGACTCTCTTTTCTCTATTGGATGATCTCTCCTATATTAAAGAATTGCTTGATTTTATGTAGGAATTAGGAAAATAATGCTATTCATCAATTCCATTTTACTTAAGTGGGAGGATACTCTTGGTCTTTTCTTTATTTGGATAATGTATTTTAAACACTTTGCAAAAACTTACTTTACAGCTATTATCATGTAAATTATGCAAGTGAAAGAAAAATCTGTGATTTTGGTAAATGTAAGGGACCTTTGGGGTGGAAATTTCCTCTACCAACCTCAGAAAGATCTATTTCATTTATGCAGCACTGAGACTGAGGATCCTCCTCACCCATGGACTTCTAGTAAACTACCCCAGGTTTTGTATATTTGTAGGTCAGAATCCTCTGTAAATCATAGCTCCTAAGTCATACAGAAAACACATTTAAGTCAAAATGAAGGTATTTAATGAAACAGCATAGCAAAAAAATAATAACAGAACATGTCCCCATAAATTTTGAGTTTATTCTCCTACAAATATACACACCCTTAGTATAAAAAGTAGATCTGAATAGGGCTCTTGTTTGAAGAGTGTATATGTGGGTAACTCATGCTCATGGCTCCCACATGGAAAGAGTTGAGTACACACACACACACACACACACACACACAGTGTAACCAAGACACAAACATGGATGGACAACATATGCTTCTAGTGCAGTAGAGCTGCTGACATCTTCAAATGGTATCATCATGCTGATCTCTGTTGGACCTGTTTCCTACTAAGATATGCTTTCTATCCATCCCTATCAGATATTATGTCTTTCTTTGCTCCCCTCTGGATCTCATATCTAATTTATTCTACTGCCCCAGAAGGCATCATGTCTCCGCTCCTGTTAGTTGTCAATCATCACATATAGTCATCACGTATAGGTTATTATCTTTAGCACTTGGCACAGTGTCTTGCACACAGTAGGCATTTAGTAAATGCTTGTTGACTTGACTTTGGCCAGCTCATCAATCAGCTCTTTCAAGCTGAAATTTGTGTCTTAGCTACAGTTGTGAGTAGCAGAGCTATTTTCAGGGTCACCTTCTACTCTTTCCTCAATCTACTACAGGGATGGCCATACCTGCCCCGTGTAAGTTTTCTCAGTAAGCTATGTAACTCTCCCCTTCAGGCCAGCTGATAATAGCTCTCCTCAATTAGCCTTAATGGTCAATAGTTATGAATCTCTTCCTTTTTAAAAATAATAGACAAGTTAAGATCAGATCTACTCTTTGTATTTTTCCCTTAATTTATTTTTCTTTGAACTACTTATTTGTTGTCCTCTTGACATCTCTCAGTTCAACTCTCAGCTTACCTATGATAAAAATTCTATTTTTCTCCTAATTTTTGTGTATCATTCTGACCAGGCAAATGTCCTCAAGCCTCTGTTTTCTTATATGGAAAAGGAGTTTAGTGATCCAGTAGATCAGGAAACTCTTTAATTTCCCCCAGAATATTCCTGTTCTGTGCAAATAACAACTCCTAGGTGGATTATAGAAGGCTTCAAAATGGGCAGATGTTTGTCTTCATCCCTTCCCACTCTTCTATATTTTTTATTTTATTTTATTTTATTTATTTATTTTTTTAGTGAGGCAATTGGGGTTAAGTGACTTGCCCAAGGTCACACAACTAAGTGTGTGTCTGTCAAGTGTTTGGTCTGAGTCCGAATTTGAACTCAGGTCCTCCTGACTTCTGGGCCAGTGCTCTATACACTGCACCCCCTAGCTGCCCACTCACTCTTTTTTAAAAAATGGATTTTATTTATTTGTTTGTTTGCTTTTTCTTAGCAGTATTTTATTTTTTCCAATTATAGGTAAAGGCAATTTTTAACATTCACTTTTGTAAGATTTTGAGCTCCAAATATTTTTTCCTCTCTCCCTTCTTCCCTCCCCAAAGATGGCAAGCAATCTGATATAGGTAATACATGTACAATCATATTAAACACATTTCCACATTAGTCACATTGTGAGAGAAGAATCAAAACAAAAGGGAAAAAAAAACATGAGAAAGAAAAAACAAAAAAGTAAAAACAGTATGCTTTGATCCACATTCAGACTCCAGAGTTCTTTCTCTGGATGTGGATAGCATTTTCCATCATGAGTCTTTTGGAATTGTCTAGATCACTGTCTTGCTAAGAGGAACTAAGTCTTTCATAGCTGATTATCACACAATGTTGCTGTTTAGTGTGTACAATGTTCTCCTGGTTCTGCTCACTTCACTCAGTATCAGTTTATGTAAATTTTTCCAGGTTTTTCTGAAATTCTCCTGCTCATCATTTCTTATAGCACAATAATACTCCATTACATTCATATACGACAAATTATTCGGCCATTTCCCCAATTGATGAGCATCCCCTCAATTTCCAATTTTTGGCCTCCACAAAAAGAGCTGCTATAAATATCTTTCTTTTCCCCCCCATTTTTTGTGATCTTTGGGATATAGACCTGGGAGTGATATTCCTGGATCAAAGGTCATAAGTAGTTTTATAGCCTTTTGGGCATAGTTCCAAATTGCTCTCCAGAATGGTTGGATCAGTTCACAACTCCACCAACAATGCATTAGTGTTTCAATTTTCCCACATCTTCTCCAACATTTATCATTTTCCTTATCTATCATATTAACCAATCTGATAGGTATGAGGTGGTACCTTAGAGTTGTTTTGATTTGCATTTCTCCAATCAACAGTGATTTACAGAATTTTTACATGCCTACAGATAGCTTTAATTTCTTCATCTGAAAACTGCTTGTTCATATCCTTTGACCATTTATCTACATATGTGAGAAATGAGGTCTTCATCAGAAACACTAGCTATAAAAATTGTTTCCTATCTTTCTGCTTTCCTTCTAATAGTGGTTGCATTACTTTTGCTTGTGCAAAACCTTTTTAATTTAATGTAATCAAAATTATCCATTTTGTATTTCATAATGTTCTCTCTCTCATTTGGTTATAAATACCCTTTTCCATATATCTGACAGGTAAACTGTTCCTTGCTCTCCTAATTTGGTCTTGGTATCAACCTTTATGTCTAAATCATGTACCCATTTCGACCATATCTTGGCATACAGTATGAGATGCTGGTCTATGCCCAATTTTAGCCATGCTCTTTTCTAGTTTTCCCCAAAGTTTTTGTCAAATAGTGAGTTCTTTTCCCAGAAGCTGGAGTCTTTGTGTTTATCAGACAGTAGATTACTATAGTAATTTATTACTATGTCTATGTACCTAATCTACTCCACTGATCCACCACTACATTTCTCAGCCAGTACCAAATACTTTTGATGATTGCCACTTTATAATATAGTTTTAGATCTGGTATGGCTAGGCTACCTTCTTTTGCATTTTTGTTTTCATTTATTCCCTTGATATTCTTGACCTTTTGTTCTTCCAGATGAATTTTGTTATTATTTTTTCTAGCTCTGTAAAATAATTTTGGTAGTTTGATTGGTATGACACTAAATAAGTAAATTAATTTAGGTAGAATTGTCATTTTTATTATATTAGTTTGGCCTACCATGAACAATTGATATTTTCCCAATTGTTTAGATCTGACTTTATTTGTGTGAAAAGTGTTTTGTAATTATGTTCCTAGTTCCTGAGTTTGTCTTGGCAAGTAGACTCCCAAATATTTTATATTGTTTATATTGTCTATAGTTATCTTAAGTAGAATTTCTCTTTCTATCTCTTGCTGCAGGGGTTTATTAGTATTATATAGAAATGACAATGGTTTATGTGGTTTTATTTTATAACCTACAACTTTGCTAAAATTATTAATTATTTCAAGTCTTTTTAAAAATTGATTCTTTAAGTATACCATCATATCATCTACAGAGTGATAGTTTTGTTTCCTCATTGCCTATTCTAATTCCTTCAATTTCTTTTTCTTCTCTCATTGCTAAAGTTAACATTTCTAGCACAATATTAAATAATAGAGGTGATAATAGCTATACTTGCTTCACTCCTGACCTTAATGGGAAAACTTCTAGCTTATTCCCATTATATATCATCCTTACTGATGGCTTTAGATAGATACTATTTATCATTTTCAGGAAAACTCCATTTATTCCTATGCTCTCTAGCATTTTTAATAGAAATGGGTGATGCATTTTATCAAAAGCTTATTTTGAATCTATTGAAACAATCATATGATTTCTGTTAATTTTGTTACTGATATGGTCAATTATTCTGATAGTTTTCCCAATATTGAAATAGCCTTGTATTCCTGGTATGAATCCCATCTGGTCATAGTGTATTATCCTGGTGATAAATTGCTGTAATCTCTTTGCTAACATTTTGTTTACAATTTTTGCATCAATATTCAATAGAGAAATTGGTCTATAATTTTCTTTCTCTATTTTGGCTCTTTCTGGTTTAGTATCAGCACCATATTTGCATGACAAAACTATTTTGATAGGGCTCCTTCTTTGCCTGTTTTCCCAAATAATTTATATAGTATTAGAATTATTTGTTCTTTAAATGTGTGATAGAGTTCATTCATAAATCCATCTTGCCCTGGAGATTCTTTGGTACAGAGTTCATTGATGGCTTGTTCAATTTCTTTTTCTAAAATTGAGTTATTTAAGCATTTTATTTCCTCTTCTGTTAATCTAGGCAATTTATATTTTTGTAGGTATTCATCCATTTCACTTAGATTGTCACATTTATTGGCATGCAGTTGGGCAAAATACATAATTATTGCTTTAATTTCCTCTTCATTAGTGGTGAATTCACCCTTTTCATTTTTCATACTGGTAATTTGATTTTCTTCTTTTTTTGAAATAAAATTAACCAAAAGTTTACTTATTTTCTTTTCCCCCCCATAAAATCAGCAGTTACTTTTGTTCATTAGTTATCCTACTTTCAATTTTGATCATCTCTCCTTTGATTTTCAGAGTTTCTAATTTGGTATTTAATTGGGGATTTTATATTTGTTCTTTTTTTTTAACTTTTTTAGTTACATGCCCAATTCATTGATCTCCTCTTTCTGTTTTATTCACGTAAGCATTTAGAGATATAGAACTTCCCCTAAGAACGGCTTTGGCTGCATCCCATATGTTTTGGTGTGTTGTCTCATTATTGTCATTCTCTTTAATGAAATTATTGATTATTTCTATGATTTGTTGTTTGACTAACTCTTTAGAATTAGGTTATTTGGTTTCCAATTAATTTTAATCTATCTTTCCATGGCCCTTTATTATACATAATTTTTATTGCATCATGATCTGAAAAGGATGCATTTAATATTTCTGACTTTCTGCATAGGACTATGACTTTTTATGCCCTAATACACAGTCAATTTTTGTGTGGCTGCCATGTACCACTAAGAAAAAAATATATTCCTTCTTTTCCCTACTCAATTTTCTCCAGAGGTCTATCATATCTAACTTTTCTAAAATTCTATTCATCTCCTTAACTTCCTTCTTGTTTATTTTGTGGTTAAATTTAGGTAGTTCTGAAAGGGCAAGGTTGAGGTCCCCCAATAGTTTAATTTTGCTATCTACTTCTTTCTGTAACTCACTTAACTTCTCCTCTAAGAATTTGGATGCTATACCATTTGATGCGTATATGTTTAGTATTGACATTACTTCATTGTCTATGGTGCCTTTTAGTAGGATGTAGTTTCCTTCCTTATGTCTTTTAATTGGATCTATGTTTGTTTTTGCTTCATCTGACATCAAGACTACTACCCTGCTTTTTTTTTAAACTTCAGGTGAAGCATAATATATTCTGCTCCAACATTTTACCTTTACTCTGTGTGTATCTGTATGCTTCAAATGTATTTCTTGTAAACAGCATATTGTAGGTTTATATTTTTAATCCACTCTGCTATCCACTTCTGTTTTATGGGAGAGTTCATCACAGTCACAGTTATGATTACTAACTGTATATTTCCCCCCTCCATTTATACTTTTCTCTCTCCTTTCACCCTTTCCCTCCCCACCAGTGTTTTGCTTCTGACCACTGCATCTCACCATCTACCTTCTCTTCTATCAACCCTTCCCATCCTACTTCTGCCCTCCTTCTACTTCCCTTCTATCCACCTCCTATCCATCCCTCTCTACCTCCCCCTTTCCCCTCCTACTTCCCTATAGGGTAAGATAAATCCCTATACCCAACTGAGTGTAAATGCTATTCCTTATTTGAGTTGAATCCAATGAGTAAGGTTCAAACAATGCTCACCCACACCCTTTTTTCCCTCTATTGTAATGTTTTTTGCACCTTTTCATGTGATGTAATTTACCCTATTCTGTCTCCTCCTTTCCTCTTCTCCCAGTGCAATCCCTTTTTTACCCTTTATTTTTATATCATCACATGAAAGTCAACTTATATCCATACTCTCTGTCTATGTATACCCCTTCTAACTGCCCTAATACAGTTCTAATACCATCTTCCTGTGTAGGGATGTAAACAGTTTAACCTTATCGAACAACATTTTTTTCTTTCCTGTTTACCTTTTTATACTCCTCTTGAGTCTTGTATTTGAAGATCAAATTTTCTGTTTAGTTCTGGTCTATTCATCAGGGAAATTTGAAAGACCCCTATTTCATCAAATGCCCATCTTTTTCCCTGAAAGATTATGCTCAATTTTGTTGGTAGTTGGTTCTTGGTTGTAAGCCAAGCTCCTTTTCCTTTCAGAATATCATATTCCAAGTCCTCTGATCCTTTAAGATAGAAGCTGATAGGTCCTGTGTAATTCTTACTGTGACTTCTTGATATTTGCATTGTTTCCTTCTGATTTGCTTAGAGTATTTTCTCCTTGACCTCATAGTTCTGGAATTAGGCTACAATATTCCTCAGAGTTTTCCTTTTGGGACCAGTTTCAGGAGGTGATTGCTGGATTCTTTCAATGACTATTTTACCCTCAGTTGTAGAATATCATGGCAATTTTCCTGGATAAGATTTCTTGAAAAGATGCTTTCCAGGCTATTTTTTTTATGATGGTTTTCAGGTAGTCCAATAATTTTTAAATTATCTCTCCTGGATCTATTTTCCAGGTCAGTTGTTTTTCCAATGAAGTATTTTACATTTTCTTCTATTTTTTTCTTCTTTCACCTTTGTTTGACTGTTTCTTGATGTCTCAGAGAGTCATCAGCTTCCACTTGCCCAAATCTAATGTTTAAGGAATTATTTTCTTCAGTTAGCTTTTGTACCTCCTTTTCAGTTTGGCCAATTCTACTTTTAAAAGAGTTGTTTTCTTCAGTGGATTTTTTCACCATTTGGCCAATTGTATATTTTAAGGAATTGTTTTCTCCAATTTTTGTCTTCCATTTCCAAGCTGTTGACTCTATCTTGCATATATTTCTTTTTTTCCCCCAATTTTTCTTCTACTTTTCTTACTTGACATTAAAAATACTTTTTACACTTTTCCAAGAAGGTTTTTTGGGCTTGAGACCAATCCATATCCACCTTTAAGGTTTCAGATGTAGACATTTTTATAATGTTGTCCTCTTCTGAGTTTCTGTTTTGATCTTCACTGTCACCATACTAGATTTCTATGGTCAAGGCTCTTTTTTTGTTTCTTGCTCATTTTTGGCCTTTTTTGTGACTTAAAGTTGAGCTCTTGGTGTACAGGGCACACTGTCCCAAACTTCTTGTGCTGGGGGCCGGGGTCCTTGTCACTGGCTTTATGTGTTGGTGCCTCGGATTCTAGTGGGTTGCTTACTGTGCAGGGGTGGCCTGGCCTAGTCACACCCATTGTTGCCTGGGTTCCAGGGCTGGCAATTTACCTTTTGTCCTCAGGCTGGAGGCCTCACAGCTGGCCTGCTGTGCCAGTAGCCTGCTGAGCCAGAACCAGGGGGCCTCAGTTGATGATCTGTGCTATGGCCTCCTACTGGCTTGAATGGATAGCATCTATGCTGGGCTGTGCTCCCCTTTTACCCAGGTGAGGGAGATCTTTTCTGAAGTCCTTCTAAATTATTTTAAGCTGGAAAATTGTTTCACTCAATCTTTTTGTTGTTTCTGTCACTCTGGAATCTGTTTAGAGGCTTCATTTAACATTGTTTCTGAGGGAAACTGAGGAGAGCTCAGGCAACTTCCTGGTTTCTCTCTGCCATCTTGGCTCCCATCCCTTCCCCTTCTAACAATATCATAACCTAGTCTCTCTCTATCTGGTCTCTAGGTCTCTATTACTTGCAAAGGAATATTTACTGGATTCATTGAAAATCAGCATAGTGTAGTGGGAAGAGAACTGAATTTGAAATCAGAGAACTTGTATTCACATCCCAAATCTGCTACTTATTACTTGGTTTAGCTCCAATTTCCTCATTTATAAAATGAGGGATTCGGAGATTAGTGGATGTCTAAGGTTCCATATGGATATGATTGTATGAAGCTCTTTATTATAGCTCATCTTTCTCAATCCTTTCTTGGAAGGCCTGAAACTATTGACCAGGCAAAGTATTATTTTAATGAAGCAACCAGCTACAAAGTGTAGGCAAAGACCATTTTATTCTGCTTATAATTTAAGCTGAGTCAGGCTGCATCTACACAGTCCTACATCATCTGGTGAATTTAGTGAATTAAGCTCTCACCCCTGATTGCAGAGAGAATAAGTTTTAGTACCCTATATAAGAGAGTATCAAGTTTGTCAGCTTAGCATAACTAAATCAATATTGTTTTAAGCCTCCATTTTGTGATTGAGTTGTTTTGGCCAAGTTGGTTTTCAATAGTAAGATAAATACTTTTATGGTATGACGAAGCACACAAACGTATGTATTCCTAAGCATTTGATAATAAATGTGGATCTCCTGATAAGACAGAGCACCAATGGAAAAAAAATAATCAACTTTATCTGTAACCTATATAGTAAACTGCCAATCAAATTATGTGGTTAATAAAGAAAAAAGAAAACCAACAGCTTAAGAATACCCACAGATAAAAGTATAAAAAACCCACTAGGCAGGGAGGGAAACTTGACTTGAATCTGGTATGAGACAAGCTTATCTGAACTTCAAACACTCAGATTTTGGTTTTTAGATAAGGTTATTGTTTGAATACTTTGATTAATAAAGTTTGATTGCTTGCATTGAGAAGTGTAACTGTAGTTGATATTTCCTTCTTACCAGTTAGCATATGTAACTGTAAATTGGCTATTTGCATGGACCATTTGTTATACTCACATGCAAAAATCTGGAATCATTTAGACTTTTCAGTAAATTGTTTTGGTGTATAACCACAGCCTTAGATACCAGGCTTTATGAAGAGTCCACTTTCTCATCCAACATTAAGCTGAAATTAAAAATACAGTGCTTCAATCTGAATTTCTATCCTGAGTGATGGCTGAGCACATTTTTATGTCTAGATACTAACGTCAACAATTTTGAGCTGGAAGGGTTCTCATAGATGATCTAGTGCAACCTCATCATTTTATAGATGAAGAAACTGAAGCCTAGGGAAGTTAGGTGACACAGATCACACAGATACTAAACATCTGAGGCATGTTTTTTTTTTTTAATTTAGGTCCTCTCATTCCAGAGATGTGTAGCTTTTTAAAATTTCCTTCCTTAGGTCAAAAAAAGTCATTTGGGATTGGGGTATCACATGGTGGACATATTTTCTTTTTACCACTTGCTTTCCTATCAAATTATACTTGGAAATTTGTTTTGTTTTCCCTGGTATGTCTAAGTCAGGGGAGCAAATTAATTTGTGGACATTTTTAAACCAGAAAAATATGTCACAGTGCACTTCATTGTATTACGTATTTGTCTACATATACCTGAGTGAAGCAACACCACCTGACAAACCCTGTCATTTCTATCACTTCTCATTTCCATCACCTGTGAGACTGACTTAATAATCCCTTCCTCACCTAACAAACAACATCAAGACAGTCATTTCAAAGTGTGGAGAAACTTAGGGAGAAAACTCCACTAAGTGAATCTACTTTCATTAACCTCACTTGATGGAGTCATTTGGTTTTTGACTAGTGACAATTTACTTATTTCTACTTTGTATTTAGGCCTCAGCTCTGGGAGTGACTATGTTGAACACGACTGGAAAGATTCCCTTTATAATTACACCAGCTGCCCCTGTCTCCACAGGGCTGCCTTAGTACACTACGCTTTCATAACCCTGTGAAACTCAAGGCTGTATCATGTGAGAAAGAGTTGAGGAAATTGATTATTTTTGACTTGGAGAAGAGAAATCTTAGCAGGGATATGACAGATGTCTTCAAATATTTGAAGGGCTCTCAAAAGGAAGAAGGATGAGTCTTGCTCTGTTTGGCCTCAGAGGGCACCATAAGGGATAATGAATGGAAGCTGAAAAGAGGCAACTTTAGAATTGATTTCAAGAAAAACTTCCTAACAATCAGCACTGACCAAAGGAATAATGGGCTTTCTCAGAATGGAAAGGGTTCTTTATCAACAGAGGCCTTTGAGAAAAGACCCAATGTGATTGCTTCCTGTGTATGTCAACAGGGAATTTTTCTTCAGCTACAGGTTGGACTATAAGACCTCTGAACTTCCTTCCAACTCTCAAGATGTTATCATTCTGGTTGTTCTCATGTTCCTTATTTAATTTAAATGATTTCTTCTGTTCTCTAAGCATTGCATATGGGTAAAACAATTAAGGAGTAGTAATTTCTGATATACTGTCACCTTGAAGTGAAATCAAAAGTTCATATAAACATACTCCTTCTTCCTGACCTTATTATAAGTTATCTTTTCTCCTCTATCCTGTATGACAAAGTCCATTCAGCCTCAAACAAGCACAGATCAGTCTTCAGTTTAAATTCAATGATGCAGTATAACTTTGAGGTTTAAATCTGTTTCCTGGTTTACCCCATATTGCCCTTTGTAAGCTCCTCAAGGGCAGTTGAGTTGTAAAATGATAAGCTTTAAATTTTTTTCCTTTTCTTGCCTTTTTAAAAAATATTTTTAATTTATGGAATAAAACAAGCATTTCCATAATATAATATAATAAAAAAGATAACTGCACATGAAACTGCAAATGTATTATGTACAATTTGCTATTCCTTTTATTTTATTTTATTTTTTGCTTTTTGGTGAGGCAATTGCAGTTAATTGACTTGGCTGCGGTCACAGAGCTAGTAAGTGTCAAGTGTCTGAGACTGGATTTGAACTCACATCCTCCTGACTGCAAGGCAGGAACTCTATCCACTGTGCCACCTAACTGCCCCTATTCCTTTTAAATATATAATAATCATGTAAATTTCTTTTTTAATCATTTCAAAATATTTCAAAGCTATTTTTTGTTTTTCATTACAATATATATGCAATACATATATAGAATGTTTTATAGAAATTTAAATCCATTTTTGAAATTTAAGTAACTATGTAGTTTATATATTTTCACATATAAATATATTTACATATTTTACATACACATGTTATTTCTCTCTCTATTGGAGGGGGAGAGGAAATAGTTAATTTAAGTATTTCTTTTTTTGCCATGTAACCTAATGTTTGATGTCAATCCTTATGGTTTTGGGGAAGGCAGGGGGAAAGAGATCTCCTTAGTTTTAAAGTTCTCACACCATGAAAAATAACATTTTTGGCAACACAAACAATAATGCTGAGTGGTAGCTCCACAAAGATTTTCATTCTAGAATTCACCTTTGTAAGCTCCTCAAGGACAGTTAATGTTTGTCATTTTTGTTCCCCCTGCATTTAGCATAGTGCTCTGTACATAGTAGGCACCTAATAAATGTTTGATGAACTGAATTCTCAGAAGGAAAGGTTATTAGCATTCTCTCCCTCTTGGAATTATTTCATATTATTCTGTATAAAACTTCCATTTATTTATTGAGGTTCCTGTTGCATTTCCTCCTTTCTCTCTCTCTCCCCCACTAGAATACAATCTGCTTGAAGGCAGGAACTGTTTCACTTTTGTCTCTGTAGCTGCAAAGCCTAGAAGAATGCCTAGCACATTAATGAAGTGCCTTTAATTAATGCTTGTCAAATTGAATTGATGAACGGGAGGAGATTTTTGCTTTAGCTCCCATTCAGTGATATTGTGGGCAAATTGGCTGATATGCGGTAGTGAGGAGATGAGCATTTTGGGGAGAAAAGTGAAATCAAAGATGTAGGAGTGTGGAAGACATCTCATGTGCTGCACAAACAGAAGGCATAATTACTCTGATTATTGTTTCCAGCAAAGGTCCCTAATCAAGCATCCAAAAGAATCTGCCAGAGCCTTTCTGAGGCTTTGCTACCTTTGTTGTCAGGCAGAGGCCACAGGGAAAAAACAGGAATAGGAACACAGGCAAGGAACCTAAAAACCCTCCTATTGCATCTTTAATGTTTTCTTTTTCTTTCTTTCTTTCTTTCTTTCTTTCTTTCTTTCTTTCTTTCTTT
>NW_020954604.1:4281867-4481012 GCF_900497805.2 Vombatus ursinus | reverse complement strand
TTTCTTTCTTTCTTTCTTTCTTTCTTTCTTTCTTTCTTTCTTTCTTTTTCTCTTTCTGTCTTTCATTCTCACTGGATACTTTTAACAACTGTAGCCAGTTGACTTACTGAGTCTAAATTATCTATGCCATGTTACCAGGGGTATAGTAATGTAATGCAATTAGGAAGAAGCATGAGTTGGTTGCTCAGCAATGAGCAGATTCAAGGATGCCCAGAGGATTTTCCCCATCAATAGATGATGTACAAAAAAAAAGTCTTAACAGGAAAGCAAGCTCACATGAACGGCGATTGAAAATATTCTCTTAAAATTTTTTCTCTCAATGGATCATTGCAAAGACTCATGTACATTTCTCTTTGTTTACTCCATAATACATCTGCCTTTTCTAGAAAATTTAGTCATTTAACCTCTTTAGGCCTCAGTTTCTTCTTCCATAAAATGAGGGGAGGGGTTAAATTAAATGACTTATAAGTTTGCTTTCAGCTCAAAATCTGTGAGACCATGATCTAAACTTTCTGTGGTTGTTTAGTTGTTTCAGTCATGTCAGACTCTTTACAACCCTATTTCAGATTTTCTTGGCAAAGATACTGGAGTGGTTTGCCATTTTCTTCTCCAGCTCATGATGAGGAAACTGAGGCAAATAAGGTTAAGTAACTTATCCAGGATCACATAGCTAGTAAGTATTTGAGGCTAGAATTGAACCCATTTTTTTCTGACTCCAGGTCTTGCATTCTATCCACTGTGCCACCAAGCTTCCCTCTTAGTGACCTAAACTATGAATACTTAAAAATCACTACTTCTCTACCTCTCTAAAGGTCAGAGGGAGGGGAAAAATCCTATTTTCCTACCTAATATTGCACCATCAACTATGGTTATTTATATTAGAAGCACCACTTAGAGAAAATATGTACAGAAGAAGATTTAATGCCCAAGTCTCTTGGATCCACACATATAATAAGGAAAGAGAAAACATTGCTAAAGTTATCCATTTTACTTCTACTTATTTAACCCATTTCCATTACAGATTTCATGATTTATATGGTTCCACTTAAGTGATTTAATTCAAGAAACATGTATTAGCACCCAGATAATAATGGTCATCATTCAAACCAATCTTCAAATGGGGAAAGTTGTTGTTAGCCTTCATACTCCCCACCAGCTTCTAGCACAGTATTAGGCACACAATAGGACTTCAATAAAAAGTAATTTGTTGGCACTGCTATGGTAGAGGATAAAAACACTGGACCGGGAGAAAATTGGATCTTTGTTTTGACTTTGCCATTAACCAGCCCTATATCCTTGGACAAATCACCTTACCTCCTTGGGATTCAATTTCTTTATTCTAATAATAGGAGCATTTATATAGTACTCTAAGGTTTGCAAAACAATTTACAAATGTAAACTTGATACCCACAACAACCTTGGGATATAGGAGCTATTATAGTCATTACCATTTTATAGATGAGGAAAATGAGTCAGTAGAGGTTAGACAACTTGCCTGGGATAACACAGCTATAAGTATCTGAGGATGAAAGGTATTTCTCAATTCTCAAATATTGACTCTGTTACACTGTGTGATAGGCCCTCTATTGTGATTTTAAGCCACTTTTCATCCTCACTGGATGTTAACAGTGATAGCCAGTCTGCTTAAATTATGTATGTGTTTAATAGGGGCATGGTAATACAATGTTGAGGACAGCTAGGTGGCACAGTAGATAGAGCAGTAGGCCTGGAGTCAGAAAGACTAAAGTTCAAATCTGACCTCAGACACTTACTAACTGTGTGACCTTGGTAAGTCATGTAACCCCTGCCCAAAAGTGAAGAAGAAAATGGCAAACCATTCCAGTACGTTTGCTAAGAAAATACCATAGGCAGTTGGTTCACAAGGTCATCAAGAGTTGGACATAATTCAAGAACAACAAAATGTAATGCTATTGTTAATGGTGTAACAATTTTTTGGTGGTGATGATGAAGGGACACATTATTTTTAATATTGGTGGGTAAGTGTTTTAAAGGGAAAATGAGCATTGGAGTTTTTAATAGGTTAAAATCAGCCAAATCAGTGGTCTCTGCCCTTTGGTTTCATGAATACCATGTGTCAGAAGAGCAGTCACATCTGCAGTATTTAAAAGCAGGTGGTTATACACACACATACACACACATATACATAATATACACACATACATACATACATATTACACATAAATTTATGTATGTCAAATACATATATTATGTATATGTATGTATATATATGTACTCTATATTTTTGCATTTGTATCCCCACTTTATCTACCTATCTATCTATCTATCTATCTATCTATCAGAAAGAAGCATAAATACAACATTTGTATTAAGTGCTAGCAACAACCTAATGAAGCTATATGTGGACATGAATAGATAAGACTATGTGAGGACTGCCTGAGGTATTCATTACTAATTGGAGTAGGGTAAAGTTGTGATTAGAAGCCTCTTCTACCATTTGCCTTTGGCAGAGAGATGTCCCTATTTTCTTTTATATATCAATTTCATCCTCATCACCCATGTCTTTAGGACTCATAGCTTGATTAAATATAACTATCAAAGGATGAGATTAACTCAAACACACCAGAACAAATACATCAGAACTCAAATATTCAAATAAGTATAGCATATAATCTCCTTGAGAGTAGTAGCTATTAGCACAGTGTTTTGCATATAATAGACACTTAATAAATGATTGCTGGATTGGTTTGGGTGAGTGTTATTCCCTTCAAAATCATGACCATGAGATTACTCTAATGATAATGCCTTTACTCAAAACCATTTTTGAATTCTTCTTTGGGATTTCCCTTCTGAGTCATTTTATGGGGCTGCAGGGGAGGGGGAGTGGAGGGAGGACCATATCATACATTCTTGAAGTTTGACCTTTCATGTAACCTAAAAATACCTTCTATAACTATCTCATTAAATTATACTTATGGTTATTTCCATTCAAAATACTGACCATTGATGGTGAATTTTATCATTTCAGGAAAGAAAATCCACTCTCCTTAGATGAATATTTGGAATCACTTAAGATATTAAAAAAACAAAGATGTGCCACAGACTCTGAAGTAATTCCCAAAGAGCAATTCCAGAAAACGTTTTGAGCAATAGTGGTCTCTTAAAATTACTCCATGATTACCTAAGGTAGCTACATTGAAGAGGATATCACTCATCTGGATACACAAATTATGTGTTGTTTTTTGAAAACAGGTCCTACTGGTCACAAATAGTATAAGTATGATATTACCTTGGAACACAATCTAGAGGTAGCTGGGAAAGGAATAAGCATTTATATAGGGCCTACTATGTGCCAAATACTATGCTAAGTATATCATCATCATCATCATCATCATCTTTGTAATTTGCATCTACCTCTCAAATGAGATAATAATTATAAAACACTTAGCACAATGCCTGGCACATGATATGTGCTACATAAACATCAGTTTTTAAAAATTATCATTATTACTATTATTCTTTTATAAATATTATCTCATTTGATCCTCAGAAAAACCCTGTGAAGTAAGTGCTGTTATTATTATCATTTTACATTTGACAAAATTGAGTTAACAGAAGTTAAGTGATTTGCCAAGAGTCACACAGCTAGTAAATGTTCAAGACAAGATTTGGACTCAGGTCTTTGTGATTCTAAATCCAGCGCTCTATCCACTGCACCACCACTTGCCTCTATTGGCAAGGAATAGTTCTTCTTCTTTTCAGTGGATCAATGTACCACCAAACTTTCCTGTTCCCCCCACAAATCTTTTAGATATGCACTTATACCTGAAAATGCTGTCTCTGCTTATTTGACAAATGTTGGTTTTCAGAGGTTTCCCTGTCTCATAGCAATCTATTGCTTGATCTTCCTTGAGCTTCTCTATATACACATTCTGTTTTTGCAAAGTGAAAGCCTATTTTTTATTGGAAGATGCTACTCAGGGGAGAAGGAGGCGCTTAATGGGTTTTTTTCCTTGCCTTGTTTTTCTTCATACGCATAACTTTCACCCAGATTCCCCAGAGTCTCAGCTGCCAGGTGAAAAATCCAACAAGAGCTTTCCAGGCAATTTGGGAAATATTTGTCCAGATGCCTACATTCTTGTGGCTATCTTGAAAGTTGCAACAACAATTTCAAAATTTTCCTGCAGGATTAATCATCATATATATACAATCACCAGAAAGAAATGATCCATTTAATTGCTTTATTATCAATCCAGTCTTACTTTGAGACCAGCAATTGATCAAGATTAATCACCAGAGCATGCCCAATTTCCCTTTCCTATCCATTTGGGATAGATTTCCATTCATGTTTATCAAAGGCTCTATATGTTTAAAAATCCTTGCAAACTAAAAATAAAGACTAGGGATTCTATTATTTTAAACCTTAACATCTAATATGCATACTTTGTGCAAAGCACAGTAAAAAGAGTGCCAATTTGATATTTCTTTTCTGTTGGTTTTAAGTTGGGGCAGAAAATTAATCAACCAACCAAGAAACGTTCATAAAGCACTTGCTGTGAGCCTAGAACTGTGCTAAATGCAAAAATGAAATAACCTTTGACTTCAAGAAGTTGACACTCATTTCTCTGTTTGAGGCTGACCTTGTCGGCCATAAACTTCAATGTGTATGTTTGATATATAAATAACAGGCTTCATTAAGATATTTTATTGCCAGATTAAGCAAAAAAAAACACCCATATTTATAGTGACTAAGGATCTTCATGAACTGATTCTTTTTTTCCCACATTTCTCCACAAAGATCAAATGAGGCTATTTAAATGATATAGTTAGCTCTTAAGTTAAATTCACAAGACTTAAGATGTTTCCAGATTCTAAAATTGGAGATCAATTATCCAAGGAAGAATGATGAGGAGAAAAATAGAGCTGTAATAATAATTCAGGCCAAATTAAATGAATTGTTGTAACTAAAGCAAACATATAGGTCCCCAGATATAAGAAAGGAAATCTGGGACATAGACAAGCATTAGACAGGCACTCTAGTATTAAATAGTGAAGTCTGTAGACTCAAATCTTGTTTAAAAAAAGATAACTAAATCAATGCCCCAATATTAATGAAATTTTCTGAAAACATCGATGACAGCAACCTAGAATGGAATGAGCTTGGCATTGTTTTGAAAGCAGTAACCCCTCACAGCTCTAAAATGTGTATAGAAATTCAAGAGTGATGCTAACTTGGAAAAATGAAAGCTTATTTTCATCATCCTTGAAGAGTAAAGTACAGAACATTAGCAATAAAGTTGAAAGAAATAATTTGACTTAACAAGCATCTACTGTGGGCAGAGTATGGTGCTTGGTCCTAGGTTAGAAGCTTAGATACAGTAAGATCCAGTATATGACTGCATAGAATTTACACAGAAGTAGGGAGATGGAAAACAGACAGGTCACTGTAGCACAAAATTAAACACACTGAGCACAAAAGAGAAATGAAAACCAAGTGCCATGAAATGCATGAGGGGAAGGGGAAGGAAGAATTATTGCTTATCAGGAAGGGCAGGGAAACTTTCTTGGAGAAGACACATTGATTTGGGGTTTAAAGTATGGGTAGGACAGTCTCATATTTCTAGTAATCAAAAATGTTGCACATGGATTAAGCTTTTAATTCGAACATGAGAGAAAGCTAGATATAGGAAAAATCACATTATTGCAATCAAATTCACTTAAACATTTAATCAAATATCTTCAAGATGCTAGGCACTGTGACAGGTTCTGGGAATAAAACAGGATGAGGATAGGACCTATGATTTCACTGGTGAAGGGAATTCTGAAATAAGGAAATTTTTCTATTAATGCAAATCGGAACCTTACAGTCTTAACAGAATTGCCTCGGGTACTGAAGGATTAAGTGTCTTGCCCTTGCTTTCCAGTACATGTCAGAAGTAGGAATCAAATCCAGGTGTTCTTGACACATTGGACAATTTTCTAACTACTGTGTCACAATATCTTTCTAGGTTCTAGGAAGGAGGGGACCAAAACCCAAACCAACAAAACAAAAGAAAAAAAAACAGTTCTTACCTTTAAGGACCTCATTTTTTCCACTGGGGCATATAGAATTTACATAGATAAGTAAATACAAAGTATATAAAAAGTACTATAAATTAATTTCAAGAGAGTGGGTGCTAGGAATGGAGAAGATCAGGAAAGATCTCAGGAATGGTGGGGGCAGCTAGGTGGCACAGTGAGTAAAAGTATTAGACTTGGAGTAAGAAAGGCCCAAGTTCAAATCTGACCTCAGACACTTACACTTAAACTCTCAGCCTCAGTTTCCTTATCTGTAAAATGGGAATAATGGCATCTACTTCATAGGGTTGTTGTGAAGACCAAATAAATTAGCATATGTACAACTCTCTACAAACTTTAAAGTCCTATATAAATGCAAAATAACATACAACTTACAAGATGATACCTAAACTATGCTCTGAAGGAAATATTTCTTGGGATGGGATTTTAAATGTTTTAAGAAAAAGTGAGATTAGAAGTCAAACAAAAGTGACCTATGGAGCCCAAGATTGACAATTGGTCTGCTACAGATTGGAGTATGCTTATTTAGATAGTCATGCTGCTGACTAGGAATACACTTATAAGAAAGGGAAATGACTCACTAGAATTGATAAGGAAGAATAATTGTAAAATATAAAGGGACCATTTTCAGTGACTATGGTAACAGATGAAATGAATATTTTAAAGTTGGGAAATTGGACAGAAATAGATAAAAGTCAAGCAAATTTCCTTAGAAATTTAAAATATGATAGGAGAAATGATCAAAAGGAATGAAGAAGGTCTGCTCCCCTTTCAAGATGTCAAAAAATCATGGGACTTGTTAAAATGTATAAAGAAAGTTCTCAAGGGAAGAAATAAAGGAAAATCTCAAAACAAAATAGATGCTTCCAGCTGTTTAATGGAGTGCAAAGGGTGGAGGGGTGAGAGGAGGGATAGAAGGTGAAGAAATTATAGCACAAGTTTCTAAAATCAAAGAGAAAAGGAAAGAAGATTGCATAGAGTCAAAGTGATGGGAGAAGAAAGAGCTCACACAAGAATAGATGCTGCCTATAGATGTCCAGGAGTATGCAAAAAGAGAAGGGAGGGTGGTAGTGGCCTTAA
This sequence comes from Vombatus ursinus, assembly GCF_900497805.2. NCBI lineage: Eukaryota > Metazoa > Chordata > Mammalia > Diprotodontia > Vombatidae > Vombatus > Vombatus ursinus. Next base: position 4,473,875 of record NW_020954604.1, on the reverse strand, counting down.
GAGATAAGAAACTTATACATTAAAATAGTGCCACAAGAAAAAAAAACTGTGGGTAATGGAAGCATTCTTTAGAGCCCTGCTTCAAGAACAAGAAAATGATGCCTATATACCTCTCTGTAGAGAAGAATAGGATGGTAGACTAATGCTGGGGTACCAATCACAAAATTAAGAAGCAAATTTCTTCTTCCTTATTTGTTGTGTTGTAGTCTGATCAAACCCATCACTCGCCTCCCCATTGTCTGCCGAGTAATATTAATTTTCAATTCTTTAGAGCCTATTATATGCCAAGACTTTCAGTTCTATTGCATTTGTGCTAAGTCCTAGGGGTTAGAAAGAAAAATAATTCTAATTTGGGAAACAACATACATAAATAAGTACATATGAGGCAAATACCAAGTAGATGGAAGGTAACTGTAGCGAAGATGGCACTAGCAGTGAAGGATGAGGAAAGACTTCATAGGAGAAGTGGCACTTGATCTGAGTATTAAATGAAGCCAGGGATGCAAATAGCCAGAGGCAGACAAGAGGAGATCTCCAAATATGAGCAATAGACAATGCAAAAACACAGAGGTGGGGGATGGAGTGCTGTGTAAGGAAGAGCTAGCAAACCAATAAGGCTAAATCACAGAGTACATGGAAGGTACTAGAATGTAAGAAGGCAGGAAAGGAAGGCATGACTAGAAGTCATGAAGGAATTCACATTCTGGTTCCACTGTTCCTTTCCAGCCTAATTATGTTTACTTCCCTTCTGAAATTCTAAAGTCCAGTCAAAGTGGATCTCTGGCTTTTCCTCATATATAATATTGCATTTTCTATCTTTTTACCTTTTCCTTGGCTGTGTTCCATGCCTAAATATATATCCTATCTTTGTTCTCATTGAATCCTTAGTTTCCTACAAAGCTCAGTTTAAGCATTACCTTATTTTAAAAAAAAATTATTTTATTTTTAATTTATGAAATAAAACAAGCATTTCCATAACATAGTATAATAAAAAAGATGATTGCACATGAAACTGCAAACCTATTATATACAACTTATAATTCCATTTAAATATACACTAAAGTTATCATGTAAATTTCTTTGTTTCCCTTTTTTCTCCCCTCTGTCCAAGAAATACATACTAATGAATTAGTTATATAGGTGACCCATTAAACTGCATATTATGCTGGATACATATTTGGCCTAATCCAGTTGTTTTCTCCATCTTTGGTCTCTTTACTGTTATTTCTATTTCTTATAGAAACACATCTTGGAATTTGATGTTAGAGTTAATTGGGTTAGAGTTAATCGGGTGACTTCACTATCTTTGATAGTGAGTTTATTATTACACATACACATACATATATGTGTGTATATATTATATGTGATATTACAGATTTTCTCCTTCTTCATGACTACTATTAGACACAAATATGTGTGTATACATATATTTTCATTATTCCATTATTCATTATATAATAATATAATTATATTATATGTGCTTGTCTCCCCAGTATCTGGTAGTATCTGGCACATCTTTACATAACTGGTCATAATGTAACAGAAGGCATTTCTCTCTCTCCCTAACCATGCTCCCAAAGTGTCACCCCCAATGGAAGGATCTGCGATTTCATCAATGTGGATGGTCTCTTTAGCAATGCAGATAACAATCCATCTTCCATGGTAGCCTATCCTCTGTGACTTTTGTCTATGACCTCTGATAAGTTCACCATAGAAAGTTCACATTTGCTCTGGAGTCTTTCCTAGCTCTTTCTTGATATTTTGAGGATATCAGTGGGAAAAAAAAAACTGCAGTATATGCAGTTAGGGTTAGGGTTAGAGTGCAATTACGGTTAGGATTAGAGTTAGGGTTAGGGTTATATGTCCTTTGATCTAACCATGTAACCAACCCATCTTCTTTCTCACTGATTCATTTTTTGGATAACATCCTTTACTTAAGGTTATAATTTGTTCTTCATTATTTGTTGTGTTGTAGCCTGATCAAACCCAGCCTCTCCATTGTCTTCTGAGTGATATTCATTTTAAAATCTTTGGAGCCTATAATATGCCAAGACTTTCAGTTCTATAATATCCGTAAAATATTGGTAAAGATATAGGCATTCATTTCAGGAAGGAGTTTTGGATCACTGACAGAGCTCTGCGGTTTCGCAAAGGCAATCTAAACTGTTTTGTTCTCTTTTTCTTTCTATCTTCAGTGCTTAGCACAGTTAAATGATTTTTGATTGATTGATCATTCAGTTCTTGTGTCCATTTGCAGTTTCTGTTCAAGAAATGTATACTGATGAATTAGTTATATACGTGACTTATCTAACTGCATATTATGCTGGATACATATTTGGTCTAATCCAGTTGTTTTCTCCATCTTTGGTCTCTTTAGTGTTATTTCTATTTCTTATATAAACACATCTGGGAATTTGATATTAAGAGTTTTAATTGGGTGACTTCACTATCTTTGATGGTAAAAGAGTTTATTACATGTACATATATATGCATATTATATGTGATATTACAGATTTTCTCCATCTTCATTATGTTTACTGTCCTTCCAGTTTCATTCTTAAAAATCTTCAGAAATATTCTGCTTAGCTGGATCTCTTGACATAGCAATTGATTTATATAAATATTATAATAATTTCTTAAAGAAGTTTAGCTGATATAAATCAATTATAATAACAAGGAGACCAAAAAAAAAGTCTAAGTAGAGTCTTAGTCATCTTACTTACCTGCCAAGCTTATGGCATGTATTACATATGGCAGCCAAAGGCAACATAGGATAATAATGCAAAAAATAATTTTACAGAAAGATGGTAGAAGATTTTGAGCTACAATAGTTATGGAAGGTAAAGCCAGGTTAAAATAATCTTATCAGCAACCCTGAATAAGGAAAGTCATCAAGTGTCAAAATATGTATTTTATTTAATTTGGAGGATTTTATTGAAATCTTTATAGAATTTCTCTATATCTTCATCCTCTTCAATAGCTATTAATGTATATTTTACAATTATTTTCACAGTGGCTACATTTGCAAGTACCTTTCATTACATGTCAGGTCACCAAATTTCCAATAAAATTATGTTTTCTGTTGCCTTTGGACACATGACAAAAATAACTGTCAACTCCTTTATTTGCCTCTATAGGGAGAACCTTTGCTCTATCCTTCCACTTATCTGTAATTTCTGTCTTCTGATTTCATTTAAAACAAGAATGTCAAGCATGAGAGCATTCAGTTCCTCTCATAGTATATCTGCTCATTAGTTACTGGACAAAGATCTTACAGTTGGAGTACCAACAATCAAGTTAAACTTTACAGATGGTTAAAAACATTCTGCTCTCCTTTTCATCACTCTGCTACCATCACTATAGAATCAGAAGGAGGTATCACAGTATTTAAGCCCATTTTGAATTTTTCTTTGCTTCATGATTTGCCATGATTAAAAAATTTAACATGAAGTAGGTATTCTACTATTTATGAACTTCTGTCCCTATTTAGCTTCTCTGGTTCTCAGAAAGCAGCCTCAGTCAACTCCTGAGACTTACTCAAGTCCTTTCCATTTTTGTAGAACATGAGAGAATTTGCATTTTGAGAACTCAGAGTCATCTTTTTATCATGGTACAGCATCAGAGTAGGGTTTTGTGGAGGTATGCAGGATTGTGGCAGAAAATTTTGGCAATATTTAGTTACAAAGGAAGCATTTTAAATGCGATATTAAAAGGAAAAGGAAAACAGAAAGAAAAAAGAATCAGGTTTGGGATATAATGACTTTTTCAGTAGTGGTGCCTTCTATTCAATGATGAACATTCTCAAACCTGGTCATATCCTTCACATCCCAGGGACTAAATTCCTGTAGATCATTTTCCTAACCCCATTCAATACTTATTTTCTTCTTTAGTTTTAAAGTTCATTTTAAACTTAAATACAAAATAAGAGCAAGGAATAGTTTACCTATCAGATTTATGGAGAATGGAAGAATTCATGACCAAACATGAGGTAAAGAACATTTAAAAATGCAAATTAGATAACTTTGATTACATTAAATTGAAAAGTTTTTGCACAACAAAGTCAATGCAACCAAGATTAGAAGGAAAGTAGAAAATTGGGAAAGAATTTTTACAACCAGTCTCTCTGATAAGGGCCTCATTTCTAAAATATATAGAGAATTAAGTCAAATTTATAAGGATACAAGTCATTCCTCAATTGATAAATGCTCAAAGGATATGAACAGGCAGTTCTCAGATGAAGAAATTAAAGCCATCTATAGTCATATGAAAAAATGCTCTAAATCACTATTGATTAGAGAAATGAAAATCAAAACAATGCTGAGGTACCACATCACACCTGTCAAGATTGGCCAACATGACAAAACAGGAAAATGATAAATGTTGGAGAAGATGTGGGAAAATTGGAACACTGATGCATTGTGAAATGATCCAACCATTTTGGAGAGCAATTTGGAACTATGCCCAAAGGACTATAAAAAAGGTGCATACCCTTTGACTGAGCAATAACACTTTGAGGACTACATACCAAAGAGATCATACAAATGGGAAAAGGACTCACATGTACAAAAATATTTATAGCAGCTCTTTTGTGGTAGCAAAGAATTAGAAATTGAGAAGATGCCCATCAATTGGGGAATGGCTGAATGAATTGTGGCATATGAATGTAATGGAATACTATCGTGCTATATGAAATGATGAACAGGCAGACTTCAGAAAAACCTGGAAAGACTTGTATGGACTGATGCTGAGTGAAGTGAGCAGAACCAGGAGAACATTGCACACAGTAACAGCTATGTTGTGCAATAACTAATATTGATAGACTTAACCCTTCTTAGCAATACAAGGATCTAAGACATCTCCAAAGGCCTCATGATGGAAAATGCTATTCACATCCAAAGAAAGAACTATGGAGTTTGAATGCAGATTGAAGCATACTATTTTCTATTTTTTTTCCTTCTGTTGTGTTTTGTTTCCTCCTATGGTTCTAATTCTTCCTTACAACACCACTAATGTGAAAATATGTTTAATAGGAATGTATATGTATAGCTTATATCAGATTGAGCGCCATCTTTGGGAGAGAGGGAGAGAAATATTTAAAACTCAAAAGCTTATGGAAGTGATTGTTGATAAGTCAAAATAAATGAATTAAAAAAACATTGTTTTTAAAACTTTGGGTTCCAAATTTTCTCACTTCCTCCCTCACCACCCACCCTCATTGAGAAGGCAAGCAACTCAATACAAGTTATTCTTGTGTAGTCATGCAAAACACTTGTGTAGTAGTCATGCTGTAGAAAACTAACTGTATTTCCTTTCATCCTATCTTGCCCCCTGTTTATTCTACTCTCTCTTTTGATCCTGTCCCACTTTAGAAGTATTTGTTTCTGATTACCCCCTCTCCCATTCTTCCCTGACCTCTATCATCCCCCCCCCGACTCTCTTATCCCATTCCCCATATTTTCCTATGGGGTATGATAGTTTTCCATACCCAATTGAGTGTGTATGTTATTCCCTCCTTAAGCCAAATTTGATGACAGTAAGATTCACTCATTCCCTCTTACCTTCCTTCACTTCCTCTCCACTGTAAAAGCCTTTTTCTGTCTGTTTTATGTGAGATAATTTACACCATTCTATCTCTCTCATTTTCCTTCTTCCAATATAATCCTCTCTCAACCCTTAATTTTATTCGACAGATATCACCCATTCATCTTCAGTTCACCCTTTGCCCTATATCTAGCAATATATCTGTACATATAATATATTTTTCCCTCCAACTACCCTAATATTGACAAAGGTCTTACGACTTACAAATATCATCTTTCCATGTAGGAATGTAAACAGTTCAACCTTAATAAATCCTTTATGATTTCTCTTTCCTGTTTACCTCTTCATGCTTCTCTTGGGTCTTGTATTTGAAAGGCAATTTTCTATTCAGCTCTGATTTTTTCATCAAGAATGTTTGAAAGTCTTCTATTTCACTGAATGTCCATTTTTTTCCCTGGAAGGATTATACTCAGTGTTGCTGGGCAGGTGATTCTTGGTTATAATCCCATCTCCTTTGCCCTCCAGAATATTATATTCCAAACCCTGTGGTCCCTTAATGTAGAAGCTGCTAAATCTTGTGTTATCCTGATTGTGTTTCCATAATACTTGAATTGTTTCTTTCTGGCTGTTTGCAATATTTTCTTCTTGACCTGGGAACTCTGCAATTTAGCTATACTATTCCTAGAAGTTTTCCTTTAGGGATCTCTTTCAGGAGGTGATCGGTGGATTCTTTCCATTTCTATTTTACCCTCTGGTTCTAAAATATCAGGGCAGTTTTCCTTGATAATTTCTTGAAAGACGATGGCAAAACTCTTTTTGTAATCTTTGCTTTCAGGTAGTCCAATAATTTTAAAATTCTCTCTCCTGGATCTATTTTCCAAGTCAGTTATTTTTCCAATGAGATATTTTACATTGTCTTCTATTTTTTTTCATTCTTTTGGTTTTGTTTTACAATGTCTTGATTTGTCATAAAGTCACTAGCTTCCAATTGCTCCATTCTAATTTTTAAGAAAGTGTTTTCTTCAGTGAGCTTTTGGACTACTTTTTCCATTTGGCCAATTCTGCTTTTTAAGGCATTTTTCTCCTCACTGGCTTTTTGGACCTCTTTTGCCATTTGGGTTAGGCTATTTTTTAAGATATTATTTTCTTCAGTATTTTTTTTTGGGTCTCTTTTAGCAAGTTATTGGCTAGTTATTTATGATTTTCTTGCATCACTCTCATTTCTGTTCCCAATTTTTCCTCTACTTCTCTTACTTGCTTCTCAAAATCTTTTTTGAGCTCTTCCATGGCCTGGAGCCAATTCATATTTTTCTCAGAGGCTTCGAATGTAGGAACTTTGACTTTGTCTTCTTCTGGTTGTATGTTTTGATCTTCTTTGTCATCAAAGAAAGATTCTATGGTCTGACTTATTTTTTTTTGTGCAGTTTGCTCATGATCCCAGCCAATTACTTGAGTTTTAAACTCTTTGTTAAGGTAGGGGTCTGTTTCCAGTGTGGAGAATGTACTGTTCCCAGCTTCAGGGGTTTTGTGCAGCTGTTTTCAGAGATACTTCTAGAGATCTGTACATTTTCAGTTCTTCTAAGGTGGTATGATCAAAGACGAGGTGTCTACTCCTTTCCCACCCTGTGCTCTGGTCTATGAGTGACCATAAGCACTCTTTTCTACCTTGGAACTGTGAGGAGGATTCACTCTTCACTGCCACTACAAGCTCTACCATGCCAGCACTCCTCCTTGCTCCAGGACCGCCACCCAGAACTCTGACCCAGATCCAAGCATGGGTACACAGAGAGAATCCTGCCTCAGCACCAGCAAAGAGATCCTTACAATTCCCCTCTGATTAGCCACTCAGTTCCCCCTCAGTCTGTGGGTGGGAAGCTCCAGAAGCAGCTGTTGCCCTGGGGCTGTGCCAGGACTGGGGCTGAGACCAAGCTTCTCTCTCACCATGGTCACAGACTTTTCCTACTGACCTTCTAAGTTATCTTTGTAGTTTGTGGGTTGAGAAGCCTGGAAACCACCACAGCTGCCCATGATTCAGTCCTCTGAGGGCTGCTCTAGGTTTGCTGAGGCCTGTTTTGCCTGCACACCCATGCTGAACTGCGTTTCTCTCCCAGCCTGGCATGATAAACCTTTCTAATCAATGATCCAGGTTGTCTTGGGCTGGAAATTTCTTTCATTCTGTTTTCTTTTTGGTTCTACTGCTCTAGAATTTGTTTAGAGCCATTTTTACAGGTATTTGGAGGGGTCTGGGGGAGAGCTCAAGCAAGTCACTGCCTTTAATCTACCATCTTGACTCTGCCCCTCTGCCAATTCTGCTTTTTAAGGCATTCTCTTCATTGACTTTTTGGACCTCTTTTGTCATTTGGGTTATATACATAAAAGGTACATGAAAGTTTGATTAAATTCTTTTTTTGGGGAAAAAAGCCCCAGTTCATCCAAGTATGCATGTGTTCTCCGTGCTATCTGAAGTGTAACATTTATAAATTGGAATGCAACCTAGAAATAAAGCCATTATAGTCATTATGAAAATGACTTCATATTGCATAAATAAGGGGAAAAAACAGGATTTGCTAAAATAGAACATTATTACAACCTGGATATAGGCTACACAATGCAGCAACATCTAGGCAGAGACAAGGTATGGCTGTAATTTGCCATGTTTTCACCAAATGATCAGAAAGCACCTTAAATTACAGCGGGAATGAATCAGGATAAACATCAGCACTTGTTGTTCACAAGGGCTTGCTAGATAATGGAATGAGATGGTGAGCAAAATTGCTGAATCTTTCTGCTATGAAAATGAAGTTGTCAAGTACATTTTAGGCATTGTCATACCATATTTAGAAATAGGTAGTAAGTAATCTCTGGATTTCTTTCCATTCCTATGATGCTATAGTCATTCTTTCTAGACACATCTCTCTCTCTCTCATGGGATAGTCCATAGCAAGTAGAGTAGTTTTGGCAGTTATTTTAGGTCAATGGATTTTTGAATTATTAGATAATACTTTAAGATACTGTTATCCTGTAAGTCAAATTAATGAATAACGCGTTTGGGTCTAATCTCCATCCCCTCACCCCTATCCACAACTATAAGAAAAGGAGGAGAAGAGTAACACATATATGACCCAAGAGAATATGAATGATCATTATAGGTCAATGTTGTAAATATTCCTTAAATATACAGAGACAATGATACTTTGATTGTAGGGTCCTCTGGGAATGAAGTGCTTTTACTACCAAGTGATCATCATGTACAAGAAATTATTGAGCACTAAGTGACAGGCTAGATTTGGCATTTTCTTGCTTGGTTCTGGGCCTCCTTCACATTTTGGGGACATTTTCATCCAGATCATCCCATCATTTCTGCTTTCTAGCTCTCCCTTAAGTGTTTTATTGCTCCATTAGAATGTAAGCTACTTGAGAACAGGGGCTCTCTTGTTTACTTTTATTTATATCCCAGCATGTAGTAAGCGCTATAATAAATGCATATAATAAATATCCTATCATTTATTAGTCTAATAGCTGGCATTAATATAGTACTTTCAGGTTTGTAAAACACTACAAATATTATCTCATTGGATCCTTACAACAACCCTGGAATGTATGTGCTATTATTATCCCCATTTTTATAGATGAGGTAACTGAGGCAGACAATAAAGTCACTTGCCCATGGTCACATAGAGAGTAAGAGTCTGAAGCTGGGTTTGAATTTAGGTCTTCCTGAAGCAAAGGGCTCTAACAACTGTACCACCTACCTGCCTCCATCTACACATTTGTCTCTCTGTCCATCTGTCTGTCTATCTACCTATCTTTCTATCTATCTGCAAGCCACTATGCTGGGTGATGGGAAATGGACAGTCTTCACCATCACAGAGCTTATAATATAGTTGGAGCAATTGAGTACATATGTAACAAGGTACAAAGACAAAAGTCATAAGTTATGCAAAGTGTCGCTACATGCCTCAACAGCAAAATATCCAAGTTGTCCTTGGATGCAGTGGTGCATGAGAAAAAAAATGCATTCATGCATATTTTAATTTGTCAGAATAGAGCTGAAGGTAAGCATAATCAATTCTAGGTCAAATTTAATAGTCAACTTTGCTTCTGGTATTTCAAGTCTTTTTTGCACCTCTTTTCCTCTCCTCTCAAGCTCTCAGGGCCCAATGTTACCCTTCTATTTGCCTGCTTTCCTTTTAATGAATGAGGGGCCAGGTTCTAATAACATTGTATGTTAGCAGATACTGATTCCCCCACTTTTATGTTTGCAATAAGAATTCATAAATATAATAAGCCTTATTTACTCATGCTTGCATTTAGGTATTTCTTATTTCTAATTGAAGATGTAATAAAATCAGACTGGATAGGGTAGATGTGTGAGCTCATATTCAGGAAGATCTTGGTTCAAATGGTATCTCCAACATTTTTTAGCTCTATGACCTTAGGCTAAGTCACTTAACATCTCTAATCCTCAGGCATCTCCTTAGGACTTACTGAATAAGTTATAGACCAATTGAAATCTGTTTTGGAGGAAGGAGTTTCTACACTGGAAGTTCCCCACTTGAGGAAAATAGCTCCTTTGATATCCCCCATTCAATTAGAATGTGAACTTTTTGAGAACAGGGAATGGCTTTTCTGTGAGTCCCTAGAATTTACAACTGTGCCTGAAAATAGTAAATGATTAATAAGTTCTCATTGATTGGTATATGGTAAACATTGAAAAATTGCATCCTTTGTTGTAGTAGTTTCACCCATTAACTAGCAAGTGGAAAATGTCTGCCAGAATACTTGGGACTTCTCCAGGTAAATAGATAATGCATAGTACTTTAAGCCATTATCTTCAACATGCCCTTTGATTCTGTTACTTTGTACCTGGACCATGATTTAGCTTAAACCTTTTTCTGTTGCTTATGTTTACCTCATATGATTACTATCCATGCCCAAGGAAAAAACCCTTTTGAGCCTCAAGATGTTACATGTCAGTGGATATTTTAAATGAAAAAAAAAATGCTGACAATTATCTTTTCCCCTATAATTTTGTGCTCTCTACCTCTTCTGTCAATCCAACCAATTTATATTTTTGTAAATATTCATCCATTTCACTGAGATTTTCAGATTTATTGGCATGCAATTGGATTTCCCTATAATTCTGATGACACACTCTCTTCTTCTTTCATATTCCAAGGTTGAAGCCACTGAGGGCAGTTGAGTTCTTCAATTTGAAAAAAAAAAGGATCACATGGGACAGGACTAAAAGGAAATGACCAGAGATGGTCCTGAAAAACTAATCAAGAATCTAACCCTAAAGGTGAACTTGGTCTCATTCTTTTAAGTTTATTGAGAAAGCCATTTTAGGAGCAAAATCAAGGTATTAATTGATATGTATCTGTTGGAGGCCTCTTCAGTTCAATGAACATTTACTTACTGTCTTTATATGCCTGAAAGTCAGTCAAAAGCTCTGGGAGATACAAGGATGAAACCAGACAGAGTCCATATCTCTAAGGAACTTAAAATTTTGTAAGGGAGATAAGACATATTCATGACTATATACAATACAAATTAGAAATAAGGGCATAGAAAATGTCTATAGAAAAGACTATGGGAAATTGAGGGAAATAAATGAAAGATCCTGCAGAATGGGAAAGGAACCAGAGGGTTGAAGGAGATGTCCCATTCCTTGAAATAAAATAAATTTTGAAAACTAGAGATTTATGAACTTGACTTGAGTTCCTGAAAGCTTCTGAAAGATCTTATCATGGAGATGGCTAGAGAGAAACATTGAGAAAAGAAAGCAGTGCTAAGAAAGAGCCAGCATGGCTTCATCAAGAGCAAGGCATAGCAAACCAGCCTCATTTTCTTTTTTTCTAGGTAAGAGGAATACTATGGACACAATTTACTTACATTTAAGCAAAGCATTAATTTGTGCTTGTTATGATATTCTTGTGAATAGGCCAGATGGAACCAGATGAGATGAAAGTGCAATTAGGTGGCTTTAGAACTTGCTAAATGGTATGACCTAAAGATTAGTCATTAATAGTTGTATATCAACTTTGAAGGAAGTCTCTAGTAGAGTGTCTCAGGGAACTTTCATTGGAAAACTTTAGTAATATGTTTACAAAGTATGCAGATACCACAAAGATGAGAAGGATAGCTAATACACTAAATGATAGAATCAGTATCACCCAATATCTGGATTGCCTAGGACACTGAACCTAATTTAATAACCACATAGAGTATATTCTAAATTCCCAAGTGGATATTTATGTTTTTGGAACTACCTGATGCCATTTTAGTAAATATGTAAATAGGAGTTCTATCAGGGTTTAATGGCCATAGAACTTGCCTCAGAGTCAAGGTCCCAAGTCTTGACTCAGAATTTTATTGACTGTGCAAACCTCTTAGTGTGTAGGTAACTGAAATACTAAGTTCCAGGGAAGTTAACTTTCCACATTGACAAAGGGAATTTCTCACTGAAAGTTTTCAATAAACCATTGAAATAATAACTAGTCAAAAATTATAAAATAGTACATAATATTATATGAATATCATAGCTCCCATTTGGATGTCCTGGAAGATATCTCTGCACTTGTATCATTTTAAGATTTGTTAGTTAGATTTCTTACAAATACTGTTGGAATGCTCCACTTAGCTGTTACTGTTTTCTGGCAAAGTTTAAACATTCATATGTAAGACAGTTATTTTAAACTCCTCATACTGGCAATAATAATAGTAAAAATGATAACTAGCATTTCATATAGCATTGTAAGATTCACAAAAGTGCTTTACAAATATTATCTCATTTTAACCTCACAACAGCAGCCCTGGGAAGTAGGTGTTATTATTATCCACATTTTACAGATGAGAAAATCAAGATGAAGAGAGTTAGTAACTTACTGAAAGTCACACAGCTAGAAAACGTCTGATGTAAGATTTAAACATGTCTTTCTGACTCTAGGTCCAGAACTATATCCATTGTACTATCTTAGTACCTTCTTGGCCTCATAATTTATGTTCCAGATTCATCAATGAAGGAAATTATGCTGTACATTTCAAATCTTTTAAATACAAGAATTGGAGTGGTTAGAAAAAAGAAAGGCATTTTTATTCCTCTTAGAAAATGTCATTGGTTATATAAGAAAGGAACTCCCCAAATTCTATACAAGGATTATTCCTTTCTCCCTATATGTGTCACTAACGTTTGAACTGACAATCACTAAAACTTTGCCTCAGGGCTTATAAAAGAATTTAGTACAAATGGGGTCTTGGAAAGAGTTGTGGGGTATATAAAATGCAGTTGTAAATTGGGTGCTTTCATCTGAAAGGGCTGAAATTCATACATTCCATTTGTGCCATAGTAGTAGACTGGTCCTTTAAATCTCACACGTGTAACTTATTGTGATAATCATGGAATACTTATATCATCACTTTTGATTCTTCTTTTCCCCATGTATATATTGTAATTTTTATTCCTTTTAAAGGAAAAAGGCCAGACTTTCTCTAAACTGTACAGTACCGTGTTCCCAGATGTTTCAGCATGATTACAAAAATGTCAGAATCTCAGAGTTGAAAGAGATCTCAAAAGTCAATGAGACTGACCCATGCCTGAATAGGAACCCCTTGCAAGATATCTGACAAGTATTTATCCAACTTTCACATGAAACCATCTAGTGTAGGGTGGCCACTACCTCCCAATGTATCCAGTTCCGCTTTGGGAGAATTCTAATTGTTTCTACGTATTGACCATAGATTTGCTGCTTTGCGACCACCACCTATTATTATCAATTTTGTCCTCAGAGCTAAAACATTATGTGTGCACGTGCCTGATATATCTGGAGAGAGATCTCACAGCCTTCAAATTCATATCTATTGCTCTTACAGCTAGATGTGTTGTAATCTTGATTTAGGTTTCAGACCAATCCCACATATGGTATGTATTTTCCCAAGGTTTCATCTCATTGCCGATTTTGTTTTATAATATATATCTTCAACAAGTAACAGGAAGAAAAGGAAGAAAAACTTCTGGCTGTGGTGCTGAAGTGGCAGGTTCATCAAACAGTTCTGAAGTTCTGATATCTGGACACAGAAAAAGAATAAATTTCTCCTGTGGTACAACTGTTGCTACATACCAAGAGCTGATTAGTCAGCAGGGTCTTGCCACCATTTCTGGCAGCATTTTAGGAGGTCCTGGCCCAAGAGAACCAGCAAAGCTCTTCCCCTACCACCTTTGCTTTTCATTATACTATCTCCCACAGGATGTAAATCTATGCATAATAGGTAGGAATAGGAGAAAAGATATTGTGGAAAAAAGCACTATGCTTAGAGTAGAAGATATGGGTAAAGATACTCCACTCTTTTTCTGAGATGTTGATTAGCTTTGCTCAACTTCCCCCACCCCCATCCCCTGCCTTGTTGTTCTTTATTAGAAGGGATGATTCTCTTGAAGATAAGAGGAAAGATGCATTGGAAAAATGTTGATGATTATAAAAACAAAATATGCCGATGAAATTTATTTTAAAATAACACTGCCTACCAAAATATACCTGTTTCCAATATTTATTATTCATATGACTTAACCTGTTAAATAACCTCATTTCTACAACTTGGAAATAAAAATATGTGTACTGACTACTTTACAGGATTATTGTGAGAAAAGTGATTCGGAACTTATAAAGTAGTATCTAAACATGAGTTACATTTGTGTAATTTTTTTTTGGTTAGGCAATGGGGTTAAGTGACTTGCCCAGGGTCACACAGCTAGTAAGTGTTATATGTCTGACGCTGGATTTGAACTCAGGCCCTCCTGTCTCCAGGGCCAGTACTCTATCCACTGTGCCACCTACCTGCCCCCATTTGTATAATTTTAGAGGCATATAAAGTGTAGTGGAAACACTAGATTTAGGGTCAGTACACCAGTGTTTGAATTCCAACTCTGACACGTACTAGTTGAATTATCATGGTAAAGCCAATCAGTTCCTCATCTGTCAAATGTAATAATGATATCTTACTGAATACTTCACAGGACAATAATTAGATTCAAAGAAGATAATGTATGTAAAGTGCTTTGTGAATCACAAAGTACTATATATATATATATATATTTTGAGCCATGATTACATTAATGCTTTGATGAAGTCATGATTTATTTGGTAGATACTGCCTCCATAACTATGAAATACAACACATTAGTCATCTCCATCTGTGTGATTCTTGTCCATACCCCTCTATGAAATTCCAATAGGTTATCTACTGATGCAATAGGAAAACTACCTCTTACTGTTTTACTTAATATTGCATTAACCAATACAACTCTCATGCTGTCCACCTGTTATCTTTCATTCTCATTACATGATTAATCTGTCTCCTTTTTCTTCAGGATAAATTTTCTTAATTATGTATTTTCCCACTATTTTCTGTGTACAAGTCAATATTAGTTAAGACTCAGATCAAATATCACCTTCTCCACAGTAATTAAACAACAGGTTGCGAGTCAGAGAAACAGGATTTAAATCTGGCCTCTGCCTCTTATTATCTGTGTGACCTTGAGCAAATCACTGCAATCTCTGTGCATCATTTCTCCATCTTTGAAATGAGAGGTATGAACTAACTGAACTCTGACATCCCTTCCTGCTCTAAATATAAGGTCCTAGCATTCTAAATGCCCATTGTCACAGAGCACTGTTAGATAGTGGGGAAAATACTAAGTTTAGGTGAGGTATAATCCTTGCACTTAAGGGAAGTCTGGTGTTGTGGAGAGAGAGTTGCCTTGGAAGCCAGGAAAACCTGGGTTCATGTCACATTTATGATTCATACTGGCTGTGTTACCCTGGGTAAATCACTTAACCAACCCTTAGTGTGCTTCATATCTCTCTAAGACTCTAAGTTGCATCCCTTCTGCTTCTTCCCTGACCCCAGAAGGTAGCCACCTCCATTGGTCAAAGAAGTTTCCTTACTCAGCGGTTTCCTATATGAATGAAAATTCAGGTCAGGTTTCTTTTCCTATGCGGATAATGTGCCAACATAGATAACTATACAAAGTATTATATGATAAGGGAATATCGAGGTTAAGTGCATCATATCCAGCCTTTATTTCCTACAAGAGCAGGTTTATGCTTCTTAATGGAACCTAGTAATGGGATCTTCTTATTATATTGGTTACAATTGGTCTCCTTTCTGATTAATATCTGGCTTTAAAGTAAGTGATCAAACAATTAGCATTTATTAAGCACATATTATTTTCCAGGCATGTGATACAGAAACAAAAATGGAATTATTCTTATCATAAAGAAGATTATATTCTATCAGGGGAGACAACATGTACACATCTAAGCATATAAAAATACAGAAAATGTAATTTTTTCAGGGGACATTAGCATCTGGGAAAGGACAGATCAGGAAATGCCTAATGTCAGGGATTCTAAACCTGGGGTCCATTAACTTGGTTTTTATAAAAAAAATTCAACAATTACATTTCAATATAGCTGGTTTCTTTTATAATTCTATGTATTTTATTTTATGTACTTATAACAATATTTTGAGAAGGGGCCCATGGACTTCACCAAACTTACAAAAGAGTCAATAACACAAATAAGTTTAAGAACCTTACCTTACATGGAACATCATAGTATACTTTCTGCAAAAGTCTTATTCTGTTGCCACAAGCAGCAAGTAGTTTATTTTAAAAACTCAACATTTATTTTTAAAATGCATTTTTATATTCCATGCAGCCTGCTTCTGCTATATTGAAGAAGATTTTGAAGGCTTAAAATTTTGCATGGTAACATTGAGATGACTCTGTTTGCAATGAAATGCCTTCTGGGGTGTGACACTCCAAAATGATGACTTCCATTACATATCAATTGTCCTACAAGGACTGCTGCTGTACCTCACTGAGAAATACCAAGCTTTCAATAATGCCCTGAATTTTTCCAAGTTGCAGACATACATCATTTATTTCCACCTTCTCCCAAGTTTTTAACTTTATTAATTTTAATTAATTAATTTTGATTTGGCTTTTAATTTAATTGAATCCTAATTTAATTTTGAGGGAAAATATAAAAGAGACATAAAATAACTGTGTTTTTTTCAATCCCTCCCCCCCCACAATAGACATTCAACATACGCCTAACAAATCTAAACACATTAAACATGTATTAAATTAGGTTGATTTGTAATTGAAATTGGATAAAATATGCTCTCACACATAACTTTGTCATAGCCACCAGTTGCGATGCTGGGATGCTAATTACTGCAGAGCATATTATTGGTGGTAGTTTTAAATTCAGTTATGTTCATTTTAAAGCATCTTTTGCAAATGTCATGAGAAAATAATGGAATTTAGAATGACCTTAGAACCAATCAAACCATTTAAAATTGTTTTTAAGGAATCTAAAACTTTTATTGATTGACTAAGTCAAGAAGTTGGTGCTGAAGGAATTGATTTTGTTGCTAGGAAGTTCCTATCTTGAATAAAAAAATGATTTAAAAATAAATGGATAAAAACAATAAACAATAGGACACTAACATTTTAGAGACATGTCCACAATTGTCACAAAAGTAAATAGTTGATATTCTGGAAAGCAATTTGGAACTATGCCCAAAGAGCTATAAAACTGTGTATACCCTTTGATCCAGTTATACCACTACTATGTCTGTATACCAAAGGGATCATAAAAAAGGGAAAAGGACCCATGTGTACAAAAATATTTACAGCCACTCTTATTGTGGTGCAAAGAATTAGAAATTGAGGTGATGCTCATCAATTGGGGAATGGCTAAATGAGTTGTGGCATATGAATGTAATGGAATTTTATTGCACTATAAGAAATGATGAGCAGAAAGATTTCAGAAAAAAAAAAAACCTTGAAAGACTTACATGAACTGATGCTGAATGAAGTAAGGAGAACCAGGATAACATTGTACACAGTAACAACATTTTATGATGTCCAACTTTGATAGACTTTCCTCTTTTCAGTAATATGATGATCTAGGAGAATTCCATAAGACTTATTTTGGAAAATGCTATCCATATCCAAAGAAAGAACTATGGAGTCTGAATGCAGAGAGAAGCATACTATTTTCTCTTTTCTTTCCCCTTCTTGTGGCTTTTCCTTTATGTTCCAATTCTTTTTTCATAACATGACTAATTTGGAAATATGTTTAATATGATTGTACATGCATAACCTATATCAGTTTACTTGCCATCTTGGAGGGGGGAGGGAGAGAAAAATTTAGAACTAAAAATCTTATAAAATTCAGTGTTGAAAAAATAAAGAATATATACATATACATATACATATATATTCTAAAAATGTAAATAGTTGAGCTCTCAAAGAACAAAAATAGAAACATATTCCTTGTTTACTAGAGATGGTTATAGTACTTCAGAATTGTAAGGGATCCTAGAAATCAGCCTACCTTCTTCATTTAATAGATGAGAAAACTAAAATTGATCGAAACTTCAGTCACCAATTCAAGGTCACGTGGGTAATAGGTGGCAGAGATGGGACTAGAACCTAGATCTAATAGCAATACTCTTCCCAATACACTATGCTACCTAGATATGAAATGCTAGTCAATGTTTACATGATGCCAAAGTACCTAATGGAAAGTGAAAAATTCAGTTAGTCATATTTGGCATCACATGGACCAGTGGGCCATATGATTAACTGAATCTTCTATTTTCAGCCTAACATGAACTCTTCATTCTCAGATTTTCCCAGGGAAAATTTTTTTCTTTTTTCTATCTTGTATCATTCTTGTTTATGCTCATGTCATATTATCCCATTAGACTGTAAACTTCTTGAGCCAGCATTTAGCACAATGATTTGCACATAGTAATCACTTAATAAATGTTTCTGGGATAGAATTATGAAAAATCAAATAAATGCAAGGTCCAATCATTTTTTAGATGGGTGGGTGGTGAATGAGGTGATTCCCCCAATGACACCTTAAACTCTTTGAGTCTATAATTATCATTCATAAGAATAGCTGAGAAGTCAAACTGAGAAGCAATCCCTGCTACTGGAGAAAACTGAAGCTAGTGGATCAGTTGATTTCTAGGGTTCTGAGTTTAAGAAAAGTTAAAGATGATCGAATGTCCACACTAAGTCTGGCATTTATATGGTAAGTCTCTGGGAACAGAGTGCCACCAGCATTCTTAGAGGGTCTAACTTGCTCAGAAAAAAATGGAGCAGGTTAAAATTTCTATGAGATTGAGATTGTATCTATGAGTGGCTGCTGCACTTCTTGCCCAGGCGAAAACCATGGAGAGGCCCAGTCTCTGAGATACAAACAACAAAAGCAACAGCCACTGCAATGTTTAGAAAGGCTAGTGGATAGAATGCCAGTATCAGGTTGACCTGGGTTCATGTGTTGCCTCTTTCACATACTGGTCATGTGTTCCTGGGTAAGATACTTAATTTTCCAATGTCCTCTTTGACATTGCAGACATTGCAGAGCAGCTGTCAATCTGTATTGGTAGAAGTAGTTTCCATAGTGTCTGGAATATGGTAGGCTTTAATAAATGTTGATTGATTGATTGATATAGTTAGGAGTATTCAGGGCAGAATTTGAACCTAATCTTCCTTTCTTCAAGGCCAGTGGTTTATCCACTATGACATGCTGCCTTTCTTGAATACTTTAAGGAAGAAATACAGAATGATCTTCTTAGAGAGCCTTCATTTGAGAGCAATAAAAGAAAAACAGAACTGACAAAATACAAATACACACACACACACACACACACACACACACTTCTAACCTTTTCAAGCATTACACATTTTTCGCTATCAAAAAATCTGAGAATCACGCCCACAGATACTGGTAGTCTTGCTACCAATATCCATAGAAAAAGAAAACATGTAATGACAAAAAGCTACCATGAATTCAAGACTCCTTTAAAAATGCTTTTTCCTTAATCACAATGGCATTCAAATACATTTGAAAAATGGCAATACAAATGTTTGATGCATATTCATATACATATGTGTGAATATGTGTTGTGTATATATACACATATATGAAGATATATGCCTATCTCTATCTATCTATCTGTCTGTATTCAAGACTACAGAAGGTGTTTCTCCTGAGTCATTTAATGGAATTACTTTTGCTCATATGAATTTGGGAACTTGTTGTGATAACTCTATGCCCTCCCTGGGGTCCATAGCACAAAGGTTAGGAACCATTGCATTAAAAGGCATAGAATTCATCCTTCACTAATGAAGAATTGGATTTTCACTAGGGGTTTCCCTACTTCCAGGTTCAATTTCTCCAGGGAAGGTTTATTCAGCTATTTTCCTATTCGATTTTCATCATTGATCAGTATGAAACTTTCTCTATCAAACAAAAAAAAATCAATGAAAGGCAATCACATTGTTTAATTTAATCTGTTCTTCATAAACCCCTAGCGTACTTTCTTTCTCATGATATGGTTTTCATTTGGTATTTGCAAGATCTCTTGCTTCCTAATCTGTTGTTTCTCTTACTCTATGCTGGGACAGAGGTGACCCTGTATTTTCAGCAGCTATACAAATAGCACAAAAAGTTCTGCAGGTCCTACCATACCTGAGAGATTTCTGGTATCAGCCCAATAATGGAATATGGGATTTACATATGAGATATATTAAGTATATTCCATATATGGCACATAAGGAATATATTATATATATTCCATGTATGGCACATAAGGGATTTATTTTGTATTAGTGTATATATTTACATCTTTGAATATTAGTATGAGTTCCCTCCCTCAATAGATGAAAGCTCCTAGAAGGTAAGGGGTGTTTTATTTTTGACTTTGTTTTCCTCAGGCCTGTCACATAGTAGGAACTTAAAAAATGTAATTTGTTGTTTGACAAGTCATTAAATGATAAGAAACGTAAAGACTGGCATCAGATGATAAAAATCCTTGGTTATAGAAACTCAGAGATATTCTACAGAAGCATAGAGGGTTGTAATCTAATGAGGATGACATACCACACTGATAAAATCATAGATGATCTGAAGTGATAAAGAAAAAAATTATAAGTCCTTGTTTTATTCTTTTACTAAAGCTCTAATTTAGCTACAAAATATACCTCTATAACATTGAAAAAAGGGGAAAGTAAAACAAATGTACAGATTATATACTGTCCGTTAAGTTTAAAGAGCAAGGAGGTAGTCTTGATTTCACATATTTTTCATTTCTTTTTGCAGATTATTTACAGTGACCTATATACTAGATTATCCTAACAATAGTCTCACCCTTCTGAATCTATGCCTTCTTCAAGGTAAATTAATTTTGGCATCCTTGAGAGATTTACTTCTCTTTGTCAGATATGGAATTGGGAAATTTTTTTAAAAATCAGATTAACTTTCTTCAATATGACACTACTCTAAAATGAGAGGGGAAGATAAATATAGATTTCACATGAGTTAGCAAACATAGATGTGTGTGTGTGCATGTGTGAAGAAACTTCAAGAATCTCTAAAGGGCTATTTCTCTCTCTATTATTGACTTAAATAAAAATGCCAAGAAACCATCAGTTTTAGGGTTAAAAGATCTTAAAGAAGTCATTTAGTCTAGTCTCATTCTTCCTTTTTCATGAATGCCCTCTTCTGCATTCCCAGGAGCTAGTCACCAAGCCTATGTTTAAATATTTCTTTTTACAAGGTTAGAATCTCTAAAACCTTAAAAATGAAAAGTCATTTAGAAATGGATTTAATAACTGCTTGAATGGGGTCACTGTGTTTTCAATGACACATTGAAGCTCTCTTTCTGCATTTAAGACTGCAAGTGTGAGGTTGATTGACACTTTTTTCTTATCAAGTCACCCCACCTCACTTTAAGTGATAAAATGCTCAATCAATCAATCATAGGCTGTAGGCTCACTGAAAAATCCTTGAAAACTGGAGTGATATTACATAACAGACTTATCAGACTGGCACTGTGGATGGAGTGAGACTGGAGTCAGGAAGATGAGTTCAAATTTAGCTTCAGACACTAGCTATGTGACCTTAGACAAGCCACTTAACTTCTGTTTGCCTCAGTTCCTTCAAATGTTAAATGGGGATAATATTAGCACCTACCTCCTAGGTATAGAAAGATATGATGAGAAAATATTTTTAAAGCACTTAGCACAGTGTCTGACACATAATAGGCACTATGTAAATGTTATTGTAGTGGTAGTACTAGCAGTAGCAGCAGTAGCAGCAGCAGCAGCAGCAGCAGCAGCAGCACTAGTAGTTGTTGACTGTTATTATTGTAGTCAAGTGTTATCTTGTGATAGGTCATGGCCATACCCTAGGGAGCGCTATAAATTATCAAGTTAATTAGAACCAGAATCATTCCAAAAATCAGAGAGAGTATGACATTCAAGTGAACCCCTTGAGAAAGACATGCCTGGGAAGGGAGTAAGAAGCTCTGGGGCTCCTGCCCTCATCCCCTTTGATCAGAGGAGGACGTTCAGAGCTTTAGTGTCCAGAGGATGCAGGCATTCCTATCCTTTCACTGGTGTCCTGGTGGAATCCTAGGATCATCTGATGGAAGTGCCTGCATTGGGAATCAAGGGCAAACTGAATGTTACTTTGAAGCTTTCCGAGGAATCCAGCAAAGACACTATGCCAAACCTAAGGAGAACTTCTTGAAAACTCTAGGAATGGGGGGGGGGAAGAGCCTTTAGCAACCAAGAATTATGAATTACATCTTTGCCATATGAGGTTTCTGAGCTCAAGCTTACTTTCCTTTAGATTCTGTATATATGAGTAGGAAAATGTATCTCAGATTTGGGGCAGGGGGATACTTTGTACCAAAGTATTTTTACTGTGCCACTTAATAAATACCCCTTTCTAAAAGCTGCTTAAGGATGGCTATTAAAATGATTCTCAACTAATATTAAGAAGAACACACTGGTGGCATACTTAGATGATGACATTAGAGAAATATGCTTCTGACCCCTCAGGGGTAAATTCTAGAGCTCTGATTGGGAGATTACTCTTTCTTGGAGACTTAATACTCATCTGAGAGTATGGGAGTTAGAATAAAGGTCCTCAGAACTTATAAGGGCCATGTATTAATCTACTCCTTTTAACTAGTATACATTTTTTATATTAATAAAAGTTTCCAGTTTGTTATAGATGTCTTTCTATAGCCTTCACTCTTGAAATTGTGCCCAATGCACAGTCTACTTGAACTGCTAAAAGGGGGTGCTAATAAATTGCATGATCATGTAATGCAATGAAGACCACATACTGTCAAACGTTCGCCACCTGGGGTGCTCCTCTCAACACCAGTCTGGGATAATGCCAGGCTATCTCTACCTCTCAGCAAGCTGGATACCTCTCTTTTGTTTTGTCCCTATGTTGATGGCAATGTTTTCCTCATTAGATCATGATGTAGAAAAACTAGCATCCCCCTTATTCATGGAAGATACGTCTCTTTCATTGCAGCCCACTGTCATATAGCTATTTTTTTTTGTCTGCCATATCATGCTGCTGACATGCTAAACTTACAGTTAGCTGAAGCCTCTTAAAGTCAGACAACAAGCTCACTTGGTCTGGAGGAAGACAGGAAATATTTAAGAGTTCAGTCGTTCCACTTATAGGGTTTCTACTACCAGGAAAATCACCTAAATCATTGGGCTTCAGCTAATGGAGATGGTAAAGGAATTCGGGGTTCTTCATTTAGTATCATTCTCAAAGCAACTGTCTAGCAGCTTCCCCTGACAATCTAGATGGAATATTGCTCCCCTCCTTTCTTTGATTCCCCCTTTCTTGCCTGTGATCTTGGCCTGCTCTCTGTGTTTCCTGCTTGTCCTGACACTTGGCTCATGCCCAAAGACTGCTGAGCTCTCTATTACAGTTTTATCATAGGAAAATGGCTGTAGGGCAAGAAGTTTGCTGGCTCTGGGACAAGTTTGATTTTATCCCCATCTCTTTCTCTCCCCTCTGCTTCACCTTTCCAAAAGTTTCTGTCTTTCCATAAATTCCAAATCATACCAATACTTCTTTCCTCCCTGCTCAGGTAAGCTCCTCAACTTGGCAGGGAAAGCAGAGACGTGCTTCATTGACTTTCAAGGAATTGATCACTTTTCAGTTGAGCCAACCTGATGCCAAAACAGGAGATGAAAAAAATAAAACCTTGCAGTAACAGTTTTATCAACCTTAAAGTACTATGGTACAGTGGAAATAGCATTGGCTTTGAAATCAGGACTTTTAGGTTCAAATCTCTTCTGTAACACTTACTACTTGTTGACTTTCAACAGCTACTTTAATCTTGTTAAGTTTCATTTTCTCCTGTGTAAAGTGGAAGGGCCTCTAAGATAGGTCCCCTTCAACTCTAAAGCTTTGATCCTTTGTCTATGTTATTTTGGGGCAGCTAGGTGGTGAAGTGGAGTTGGGGCCTGGAGTCAGGAAGACTCATCTTCCTGTGTTCAAATCTGGCTTCACAGACTTACTAGCTGTGTGACACTGAGCAAACTTAACTTTGTTTGCCTCAGTTTTCTCATCTGTAAAGTGAGCTGGAGAAGGAAATGGTGAACCACTTTTGTATCTTTGCCAAGAAAATCCCAAATAGGGTCACAGAAGTTGGACATGACTAAAAGTGACTGAACAATAATAACAAACACATTATTCTTTCCTAGTCTGTTATTATTTCTTCTAGTCTAAACATTATTATTTCCTGCTCTAATGTCAATTCCTTGAGGACAGGGGCTTCAAGAAGTCAGTGTCAAAGCAACAGGAAAAATGGTAGATTTAGAGAAGACCCAGGTTCAAAGGTCAATTCTGCCACTTACTATCAGTGTGATTTGGGACAAGCAACTTTATCTCTATGGGACTCAGTTTTCTTCTCTGTAAAATGAAGGGGTTGCTCTAGATGATCTCCAAGGGCCCTTCCAGTGATCTGGTGACTCTTCAAGTTTTGTCTTTATATCCTCAATGCCTAGCATTGTGTCTTGCAGGTAAAACATGCTTAATAAATGCTTAGAGTATCAAAACAAATTGAATGATGATAAAGATTAAAATGCAATACCCCTCATTCAGAATAAGCAGACTTGGGGGGGAAATGGTGAATAGTTCACAGGATCAAGAGATAGGAAAAGGTTCAGAACTCAATCATTTCCAATATTCTCATTTTACATATGAGGGAATGAAATGACATAGAGGACCAGGGTTATAGCTGAGCTTCAAATCCAGGGCTTCTGAGTCCAAATTCATTACTCCTTCCCACTAAAATAAAATGTGATAACTATAAAAGATTCAGAGCTACATTTAAAGCAGTGACATTTCATGAATCTGCCTCTCGGTGAATGGACTTAGTGATGTCAATCTTGACTTCATTGCTCATTAGAAATCATAAGCCTGGAAAGGATCCAACAGATTATCCTGTCCAAAAAACTCATTTTAAGGATGAATAAACAGAGGTCCAAAATGGGTAAATGATTTGTCCATGTGTAGAGATGATTAGTAGTGGAGCCAGAATTAAAACCAAGATTATAGGACTCCCCAGGCCAATGCCCTTTTACCATACTATACTGCCTCTTTGGTATGTTAAAGAAGAGGAAATGCCAACTACTAAGCAGAAGAATACAGTGCGATGTGGGGGCAGGTTTTTTCAAGGGACTCTTTGAGGGAATGAATCAAAGCTATTAAACAAATGTGTAAACAGAATTCTGAGTGGCCCAAGATAAATGCAAATGGGCTGGTGCTTTCCTTTGCTTTGGGAGGAAGAGTTAGTTATAAAGAAATAAGAATAAAGCTTCCCTCAAACTAACAATTACTGCAGGTAGGTAGAAGCTGAGCAGACAGCATGAATGACTTCAGAAGTCTGTGAGAAAGGACAGATATTCTGAGGGAGGGAAAGTATTTGAACAGGCTTGGAAGAAGTAATATATAAAGGTTATAATTTAAGAGAGATAGGGTTGGTGTTGAATAGGAGTTATTGAAGGGACACTAGCAAGACTACCACAAACAATGCTAAGTATAATGAAGGATCAAAGATTAAATTTAGTTGTCTAGTTTTGATGGGAAAGGCTTTACTGGCTTACTAAACTTGAATGCTTAAAAAGATCAGAGACTTCATCAGTTGGGTGTTTCCTCCACCCTTGATGAGGATAAATCTTCTGCACTCAAGCAAATCATAGATCTAGAGCTAGAAAGGTCCTACAAGGCCATTTAGCACAACTCCCATCCCTCAATTTAAAGATGAGGAAACTGAGGCTCAGAAGGTTAAGTGAATTGTCCTAGGCTACACAGATAGCAAGTGTCAGAGGCCCAGGGAAACCCAAGCACTCTGACTACAGAGTCCATGGTCTTTTCACTGTACCATACTGCCTCTGCCTGAGTTTCTGTAGCATCACAACCCCCAAATAATAATAATGTCATGGTTATGGACTTCTCCCCACTTAAGTTGGCTCGTACTTGGAGGTTAGTCTATTGCTGAGCCAAACTGGCTGCCTTTTCAGCTTAGTAAGACCAGCCAGTGCTTATACTCTGATAACACAACCTTTAAGAATCAAAGGGAAAATTCAAACCAAGAAGGGACTTCTTGGAGAGGGATTTTAGTGGAGGATAGATTTTAAAAAAATTATTGTTTTAAAAGGACAAATTCAAATTGTCTAAAGAAAAGTCCCAGAAGTCCTTTCAGCATTATTATTTATCTTCTGAACCCTTACTATACTCCCAATTTCCCTAAATATCCCTTACTCAAGTCAAGTGAGTTTACTTGTCTTTTTTTACTTATAAGATTTAGGATGTCCACATCTAGAAATTGGCCTTCACAATATCAGGAAATATATTAAAAAGCTGCTTGTAGGTGGCCAGGTTCCCTCAATATCAAGGCATCCTGCATCATACTGTTTATTTGCTTGCCTACTCTATCCTTCTGCTAATTCTTATAGATTTTTTAAAACCTGCTTGCCTGGCCTTCTTGAATTTCCACTTTGGTACCTGATTCTGGCTTTCATCTATCTACCTACTTGATTTGTCTTCTGGATTCTCTTCTGGATACTACCCTTACTATTATTCTCCTGATTACCACCAATAAAATAACAGAAATTCTATATAGTGCTTTTATTGTTGTTCAGTCATGTTTGACTCTTAGTGACATCATTTGAGGTTTTCTCAGGAAAGATCCTAGAGTGGTTTGTCATTTCCTTTTCCAGCTCATTTTACAAATGATGTAACTGAGGTAAACAGTTAAGTGATTTGCCCAGAGTCACACAGCTAGTGTATATATGTATGTATGTGTATATATGTATATATATATATATGTGTGTGTGTGTGTGTGTCTGTGTCTGTGTCTGTGTATGTATGTATGTGTGTATGAGCTGCCCCTGAGTTAAATTAAAAGCTCAGACACTTAATAATAGTGTGACATGAGTAAGTACTTATTTTTACTGGGCCTCAATTTCCTCATCTATAAAAATGAAGGATTAGATTGGATGGTTTCCATGATTCCTTCTAGCTCTATGATGCAACAAAACCATTCAATAAAGTAATTCACAATACTGAGTAAGTCAAACAGTGTTTATTAAGTACTTAGCTACGTGCCAGGCACTGTTCTAAGTTCCAAGGATATGAATAGTTTTTTAAAAGCTCAAGGAGTTTACCTTCTAATGGAGGAAACATCACGTAAATAACTTTTTGTTCAGTTGTTTTTCAGTTATGTCCAACTACTCATCACCCAATTTGGGATTTTCTTGACAAAGATACCGGAGGAATTTGCCATTTCCTTCTCTAGCTCATTTTATAGATGAGAAAACTGAGGCAAACAAGGTTAAGTGACTTGCCCAGGTTCACACAGCTAGTAAGTGTCTGAGGTCAAATTTGAATTTACATCTTCCTGACTCCAAGCCTAGTGTTCTACCTACTGTGCCAAAGACAAAAACAAAACAACCTATGGTCTCAAGGTAGGCAGCTAGGTGGCAAAAATCAAGAAAGTGCTGGACCTGGAGTCAGGAAGTCTCATCTTCATGATTTCAAATCTGGCCTCAGACACACTTAGCTAGTATCATTGCAACGATAATCCTAAATGGGGTGACAAAGAATCGGTCCTGACTTGAAAAACAAAACAACAGCAACAAGAAGATATATACAGAATAAATGAAAGGTAATCTGAGAGGGGGAGGTGCTAATTCCTAGAGGGAAAGGCCTCTTGTAGAAGGTAGGATTTGAGTTGAGTCTTAAAGGAAACCAATAAGACTAAGAAGCAGAAATGAGGGCGACTGGAATAAGGAATTATTTGTTCCCTATTCTAAGAATAGAGGATAGCTGGTACATAAGTAAGAAGATGAGGGATTGAGTACTATGTTTGAGGAACAACAAACAAGTCAGCGTACCTGAATTGTAGAGTTCGTGGAAGGGAATTAAAATGTAAGAAAGATGGAAAGACAGGAAAGAGCCAGCTTGTAAAGAGCTTTAAATGCCAAATTAGAGGAGTTGATATTTAATTCTACGAGTACTAGGAAACTGTTGACATTTGCTAAAACAGAGCATGACACTGACCACCTCAAGGTTTAGGAAAATCACTTTGGTAGCTGAATGAAGGAGAGATTTGACAGTAAAGGGACTTGAGAAAGGGAGACTAATTAAAAGGCAGCACACTGCAAAGTCCAGGTGACTAGTAATGAAGACCTGTACTTGGGTAGTGGCATGTGAGTAGAAAGGGTTATATATGAAAAATGCTGAAGAGTCAGAATTAACAAGAGTTGACAACTGATTGGATATGTAGAGTGAGTCACAGTGAGAAACCAAGGATGACCTAACATTTCAAACTTGGGTGAATGGGAATACAGTGGTGTCTTCATGTTAATATGGAAGTTAATATAAGTTCTTCTAGGAGTCTGGATCTCCAGGTTCCAAGTAGATTCATAAAAACATGTCTCTGGAGGACTATGAGCCACCCCTACAGGACTGCTCTAGAGAATCAGAGATGGCCTTGACCACAGCAAGTTGTTGTCCCAACAGCCCTATGATACAATGGAATTCTTCCATATTTGGAAATACACAGAAAACTGTTTGGCAGTTAAATTTTCATTTAAAAAATTATCATTCTGCAGACATAATCTTAGAAATATTGGCAGTGAGATGGCAGGAGGAGTATCCTGCATATATTCTATATATTGCCTTTCATAAAATGAACTCAGTCATCCCACATTCAATGACAGCCATTCCACTTTTTTTTAGCTTGACATCTACACCTGGATAACACTAATGAGGATTATAATCATTTATTTATCATTTCTTCTTTCCTTTCAAAAATCTTTACAAACATCTTTTGATTTTGTATCGTTTAAATTTCTCCCTGTATTCTTTCTTTCTCTCTGTACCAAAGAGACAATTCTTATGACAAATTTAAAAAGAAGAGAAAATCAGTAAAACCAATCAATATATCAAAAAGCTGATGTTATGTATAATGTGCTATGCCTATGAACCCTCAGCTCTGTAAAAGATCTAGGAGTAGTGTCTCCTCATATCTCTTTTTTGTGAACAAATCACTTTCCATATACAATCTCATTTGAATCTCTTATCTCCTTGGTGAATTAGATAACTACATTTTATGGATGAGAAAATTTAGACTTAAGAGCACTGAAGTGACTTATCCATGGTGAGGGGGAATTCAAGCCTAAGCATTTCTGAGTCCAATTCTAGAACTATGGTAGTTAAAAACAAAATGGTCTGAGGAAGAAGTATGAGAATTTGGTAAAGGGCAGGACAATCCCTTCTTCAGGAAGGTGTTATATTAAAAACCAAAAGTTTGTGAGGCAATTGTTTCTTTTTAATTCCTTTAAATCAGCCACTAACTACCTAATATTCCTCAGCCCTGGTGAACTCTAATTCTAAATAAATATTAGGCAAATGATTGGAGCTAGACAAGACACAACCTGTCTTGATGAACCCTCCAGAGAACATTACTTCAGACATGTATTTATTCAGACTAGCTACTTTAATATCATTTTCACAAGTTTGTGCTTTTTTCCCCTCTCCTTGCAATTACTGGTTAACGGCTTGCCTTTAATGAATGTGGTAATAAGTAATATGCTTGATATATTTTTTTAAACTGGATTAACTCAAGCAAAAGCATTGGGTTGGAATTTGAAAAACTTGGGTTCCAAGCACAACTATGCCCTCTACTTTCTATGTAATCTTAGATAAACTGTGTATCCTCTCAGGCCTCAGTTTTCCTGTTTCAGTTTTTTTTTTTCATCTCTAAAATGAGAGGGTCAGGCTAGTTGCTATCTAAGGTACTTTTCAGCTCTGGTATGACATGATTTTATGACCAAGAAAAACACTGAAATCATTTTACACATTCTTTATCTTGAATTATAAAATCTCCCAAATGATTCTCCAAAGTGAGTGAATCAGGGACACTAGGCAGTCAATGAACATTTATTAAGCACCTGTTACATGCCAGGCACTGTGTGAAATGCTGGGGAAGCAAAAAGTGGCAAAAGACAACAGTTCCTGACTTCAAGGAGTTCACAGTCTAATAGGGGGAGACAACAAGTAAACAAATATGTATGAACAAGCTATAAGTAGGATAAAAATGAATAATTAAAAGAGGTATGGTAATTGAATTAAGAGGGGTTGGGAAAGGCTTCCTGTAGAAGGCATCCTTTCTATGGTAAGAGACCACATTACTTCCAAACCCTGTAAATGAGGAAACTGACCCTCTAACAGAATTGACTTTCCCAGAGTCTTCTAATATGTCAATGGTAAAGCACGAAAAAAAATCCCATTTTGTTCCACTTAACTTGAAAATGAATATTTTGGTATATGGTTATTTTATTACCCCATGAATGGGAACCTCTTCACCATACCATAGATAGGAGTAGATGTTTATTATCTTTTTATGTTCTCTCTTCTCTTTTCTTCACTGTGGGGGCAGTTTCTTTTTCTCTAGTTTCTTTATTGCTTACTCCACAAATTTTCTTTTTTTTTTTAAAGTTTGACTTTCTTTCCATTCTTCAGCTAACTTACAAAAGGGCTCTTGTCCAAGGACTTGAGAATTGATTACGAAAAAGAGTTCTGAAATAATATATTGCAAAGACTTTGCTCCTGTCCAAGATATATTGCAACTGCTACCTTCCTTTTATTATCTAATCTATTAAAGATTATATTTAAACTAGTTCTTCAATCTTCCTCTCCCATACAAAGATGATTATGCCTTGGCACCCAGTTGTTATTTAGTGATCATATTTTTTTTGTTTCTTCATATTTATTTAGCTAATGATTGTTCTATAATTTTATCAGAGAAAAATAAGGCATAAAGAATGATAAAGGCAGCTTACATGACACCAAAAAAGTCTCATCAACTTACTAAAACATTCAGTCTATCAGGCTGTTTGGCATCATGTAGACAAAATATCCACAATAAAAAAATCAAAAAATACTTATTAAGTATCTATTGTGTGCCAGGTGCTGTATTAGATACTGGTATACAAAAACAAAAATAAAACTGTCCCTATTCTTCAGTAACTTTCATTCAATAAAGATGACATCCGCACATACAAGTATACGTATATACTGTACAAAATATGTAGAAAATAAATACAAAGTGCTTTTGAGGTAAGCACCAATAACTGCAGGAACCTACAAAGGCACTGATAGGAGATGGCAGGTGAGTTGACCTTCAAAAGAAATTAAGGGTTCTAGGAGTTAAAGATAAGGAGGCATGGGGCACAACCAGTGTAAATGGGAGAAATGGGAGATGAAATTTAGTGTGTGAGGAACTATAAGAAGACCCATTTGACTAGACTACTAAGTGTGGAAAGGGGAGTAATAATGCATAACAAGGCGGGAAAGATTTGTTGGTACTAGGTTTTGAAGGGCTTTAAAAGCCAAAGACAGAATTTTGTACTTACTTCTAGAGGAAATAGGAGATCATTGAAGATTTTTTAGAAAGACAGTGACATGGTCAGATCCTTACTTTAGAGAAATCGTTTTGGCAGTTTTGTGAAGGATGGATTGGAGAGGAGTGAGAATTGAGGAAAGGAGGTAAGTTAGGAAGCTCTAACCACAGTCCAGGCAAGAGATAAGGGCCCAAAACTAATTTTGTTCCTAAACAACTAGACACCTTAGTATCATGTAACTATAGCCATGACTCCAAGGTCTTTTCTAAGATAGCAAAATAGCAGAAGAGGAAGTGGATATGTATTCCAAACATCTGGAGTTTAACCCTTCTGGTGAACATTCTCCCAGTAGTGACTGCTTAGCATTTTTCTCCTTGGGGAAATTTGAGAGGACTGAGTAGCTTCTTCTCTAGCTGTGCCTCCTATCTTCTAAAATATAGACATTTTTCTGATGTGTCACTCAGGAATATATACCTTGTGGGTCAGCATCATTGTTTAATGAAACCTGTAAATTTTCTGTTTTGATGTAAGAAACATATATTTCACAACGTCTATGAAGAAATTTCTTAACAATTTAAAAACTGAATTTACTAACTTTGTAAAGGAACAGGGCAAAAGAATTGCTAATGTAATGATAATTCATATTTTGATTGTACTTTAAGATTTGCAAAGCTCTCTGAATGTCATTCCTATGAGTTATGTCACATAAACTTTATTATTTCCATTGTATATATGAGAAAACTGAGACTTATCGATGTTATGTGACTTTTCCCAGTCACACAACTATTAAGTATCATAGCCAAAATACAAACATTGGCAGCCTGATACAAAATCTAGAACTTCTACAATTTCATACTGGTAATCTGCCATAAAATCATGAGGTTTGGGAAGTATAGTAGTAGCTCATTTTGCATTATACTTCGTGAGATGAATAAACTACATCATCTATAAAACGGTTATGGTTAAACACTTGTAGCAATGTGGAGTCAATATGTCATGAGGGAACCCATTCAACTCTTAAATAAATCTAACTGTTAAACAGTGTTTCCTTATACTGAACAAAATTAATTTCTCTATCATTTTTAACAATTGAATCATTTTCCAATCTAGAGACAAAAATAATAACTCAAATCTCTCTTCCATAGAAGGATAGATCTAGACCTTGAAGGTGCTTTTGAGTACACCTAGTCCAATACCATCATTGACCACTGAGTTAGCCAAAGTCACTAGGTAATAAGCATAGTAAGCATCAAAGGCCAGATCTGAACCCAAGTTCTCTAACTCTAGAGTCAATACCTTTTCCATGATAATATGCTGCCTCCCTCACAAGATAGTTCCCCCCCAAATATCTGAATGAAGACATGTCCCCACTGACTCTTCTCTTGTCCATGTTCATGTCCAGGAGAAAGGGATGGTCAATGGTATTCAAAGTAATAGGACAAGTTGTTTTCTCCTTTAGGCTATAATCTCTCCATTTCCCACCCCCAATGATCTCTCATAAGACAAGGTTTGTTGATCCCTCATCATCCTGTCCACTGTCCTTCAGAAGTGCCCAATTTGTCTATGTCTCTTATAAAAATGTATTGTCAGAGAAGTTAATAAAATATTCCAGGTGCTGTCTGATGAAAATAGGTTTGGCTAAAATTCATTTGTTCTAGCCCAGGGGTCAGCAAATTACAGCTGAGGGTCAAATCAGGCCGTCTGCCTGATTTTGTATGGCCCGCAAGCTAAAAATGGTTTTAACATTTGAAAATACAATGAAATCTTATATTTTATTAAGACCTTGATGAAATCCAGGTAAATTATGTCTACAATATCTCCCTAGTCTACCAGTTTAGTAAACTTTTTTTTTTTAAAGGAATGAGGTTAATTTGGTAGGACTCATTCTTAGTGAACTAATATTAGTGCTTCATTATCAGCACCCTCTTTCAACGTGCTCATGTGCCACTAATTGAACAATTTGCTCTAGAGTTTTGTGTTTTTTTCCAAGAAACAATGTGAATTTCCTTGGTTTAGCATTTACAGAATATAGATCCATCTTTTTTTCAAAATCAGGACATTCGTCCATCTCTAGTCCTATGGGAACTATCCCATGCTTTAAAGGTCACTTTGCATAGATGATATTCAAAAATTCCTTCAGTTCCTTGCTTCTTGTATTTAAAAAAAATGAATTCCTTAGTATGTCATTCATTTGGGTAAGGTGACTCAAATATCATTGAGAAAAACAATGTATTTTCTTTAGTATCTTCTCACATATCTTTGGTTTAATTTCCTTCAACCATTCTTGTTCCATCCTGTCTACTCTAACAATCAACTTAATGGAGAAAGCAAAAACAAAATTGAAGGTGAGTAGCTCTATTTTCTTTCTGTGTCATCAGTAATCACTAAGCCACCAGTTCATGCCTCCCTTCTTATTCAATTGAGAGGAAGCTTAGTAGACAGAATACTAAGCTTAGAGTCAGTTAAGATGTGGCTTTGAATACTATCTCAAGTGCTTAACACCTTGGCAAGGCCTCTTGGAATTTTAGTTTCTTTTTTTGTAAAATGAGACTATAATAATAGTAGCAACACTTACACAAATAAATAGAAAAAAATTACAAAATAGCCATAAAGCAATTTTGAGGGTGAAGGGAGTTTTACAACTGGGAGATCAATAAAGACCTCTTAGAAGAGATGACATGAGCTTAGCCTTGAAGAGAACTCAAGATTCCAAGGGGACAGTGATGAAAAAGGGAAGAATTTCAGGCATGGGGAGGCATTGAATGTTGAGTATGGTAGAGACCTAGTACATCAACATGACTGGAACATGGGAAACAAGGTCGTGGGAAATACTACAGAATCAGTCTAGGAAGGATGGAATTTCTAGCCCTTCACAATCTGTCTTTGGACTAATAAGATCACTGCAGCTTCTTGAGGAAGGGAGTGACATAGCCAGACCTATCTTCAGAAAAATTTATTTGACAGTTGTATGGAGGATGGATTAGATGAGGGGTAGAATAGGGACATGTGAAATAATTAGGAGGGTATTTCAATATTCTAGGCCAGAAGTATCAAGGGCTTGAACTAGGATGGTTTCCTTATGAGAGAAGAGAACAGGTCAGGAAAAAAAAAAGAAAAACTCTTCAGATGACCATTAACAAAGTAGATTCTTGGATCCCTGAGAAGTGAAATAATTTCTTTTCATGGTCTCAAAAACATATTTACAATGAATAAAGTCAGCATTGATTGGCATTATAATACCCCTTTGATCTAAGCAGTTCCTTCTGAACAAAGGATATTTTCTAATGGTTCCCTATTAATTTTAGGATTAAATATAGGTTACTTCATTTGGCTTCTGAAGCTGTTCACAACCTCCCCTTTCCTAATTTTGCAGTCTTCTTAGATATACCCCTACACACACTCTATGGTTGAGCCATACTTGCCTCTTTTCACACGTGATGTTCCATTGTGTATTTCCATGCCTTTGCATTAAACATTTCATGCCTATGGGATGCTTTCCCTTTTGAAGCCCATAGAATTCCTGGCTTCCTTTAAGGCTGAACTCAAACACCATCTCTTCCAGGAGGCCTTTTCTTCCCAGTTATTACTGTCTTCCTTTCTAAGACTAATTTCCATCTACTTTGCAAATATTTTGTATGTGCCTATTTGTGTATGTTGTCATACCCATTAGAATGTATAATACTTGGGAATGGGAAATGTTTTTATTTTTTTTCTTTGTGTTCCCACTGACTTGAACATAAAAAAGTCACTTACACAGTGACTTGTACATAGAAAACAATAAATGCTTGTTAGTTGATTGATAGATCCAACCACTGCTATATTGTAGTAGTATCCTCTTACTGGACCTAAGTAATATTTATAAAGTCATACTTTTGTCTTGGGGCAGCTAGGTGGCACAGTGGATAGACCACTGCCCTTGAAGTCAGGAGGACTTGAGTTCAAATCCGGCCTCAGACTAAACACTTGACACTAGCTGTGTGACCCTAGGCAAGTCACTTAACCCCAATTGCCTAAAAATAAAAAAAAAACACCCTCAGACATTTATTTGCTCTGTGACCCTGGGTAAGTTACTTAAGCCTGTTTGTCTCAGTTTCCTCATCTGTAAAACAAGCTGGGAAAGGAAATGGCAAACTACACCAGTATCTCTACCAAGAAAACTCCAAATAGGGTTATAAAGAGTCAGACATGACTGAAACAACACAACACTTCTGTCTTTGTGTTAAAATTTCAAATTAAATTAATCTTGCTCATTAGTATAAAAACATCACAGGTCATAAACACTGTTACTGTTGCTCTTCTCATTAATTTTCACATGTGAATTATTTTCCCTACTTACTATGCTTGTTGTTCTTTGCCATGTTTGCTTTAATTATTTAATCTGAGTATTTTTAATCTCTACTCCATTTCAGTTTACTATCCTCTTGAGAAGATCAACAAGTCTTTAGGCAAAATCATTCTTTTTATTGCTGGCTTTTTGGGGCATTTTACGTATTTATTCACTTTATATGCATTTGTTATCTGACCCTCTCACTTCCTCTCTTTCCCTACTGAACAATAAAGGATAATGACATAAAAATAAAACTCTAATAACCAATATGCATAGTTCAGTAAAGTCCAGCAGGACTCCACATGGGTCATGTCAAAATATGTGTCTTACTCCCATTTTAAGTCCACTTTACTTCTTCAACAGGAGATGGGTAGCTTCAACTTTGATCTTCTGGCATTTGGGTTTCTCATTGCATTGATTATAATTCTAGAGTCTTTCAAAGTTGTTTTTCTTTATAATGTGTTATTACTGTTTATATTATTCTAGTCCCACATACTTCATTCTGTATCAGTTCCTAAATGTCTTCCCAGTTCCTTCTGAAATTATCTATTTTATCATTTTTATGGGGAAATAATATTCCTTTACATTCATATCTATTTAGTTATTCACCAATGGATGGGTATCCCATTGTTTTCCAGTTTTAGCCATTACAAAAAGAGCAGCTATAAATACTTTTGTACATATTTGTCTTTTTCCTATTTCTTTGATCTCTTTGGAGGATAGAACTAGTAATGGTATTGCTGGGTCAAAGGCATCAAAGTTTATTTTGGATACATGATGTGATGTGTTGATCTATATCTATTTCTGCCAGGAAACTTTCCAGGTTACCCAGAAATTTTTGTCAAATAGTGAATTCTTACCCCAGTAAGTGGGATCTTTTGGTTTATTGAACATCATGCTTTTGTGTGGGTAAAATCATTCTTCTTTTAAGGTATACCATCCATATCAAAGAATTCACCATCCTAGTGGTGGAAAACAGGGTAAAAGCAAAACAAAACAAAACAAAAAACCACTCTTCAATACTCCCTATTTGGTAGGCTATTAATTTCTCAGATCTTACTTTCCCTTCCAAAATCCCAATGATTGAATGGAATAAGTAAAACATCACCTGAACCCCTAATTAATTTGCTTTCTTAATCAGAATGCCTGAATCACTAGCTATTTTTCTCAGCTTCTATTGGAAGCATCATTCTTTCCACATTAATCTTTAGAAATAGGTAGTGTCCACTAGGTTTCATAAGTAACATGTTATGCAGATTATGTCAAACCCACTTCTTGTCTGAAAGAAATCATGGGAAGGTGATAATTAGAGTGAGTATTCAAATACCTGCTTTTGGGAGGTGAAGGTTATGACTTGCTTTTACTGGGTAAAGGAAAGAGATGAGATTTTTTTTGGTCAAGAGTTGGCTATAAGCCTATTTTTCTCAGTAAGAAAAATGACTAATAAATATAGTGAGAGCTAGGCTAGAAGTTGCAATTTATCTCAGAAGCAAGCAGGCATCTATCTTTTGATGAAAAAATAACTCAAATAATCACAGAAATTTTAGACTTTGAAGGGACCTCAATAGCCATCTAGTCAAACCCATAAACAACAACAGCAACAAAATTCCATTATAATATACCCAAGAAGTGATCATCTAGAACCCTGAAGATTTCCAAAGTAGAGGAACCCATCATGTCTTAAAGTAACCCATTTCACTTTTGGGCAGCTGTAAATTGTTAAGTAGTTCTTTTTTTCCTGACATTAATTTTAAAATTGTCTCTTTTCACCTCTTGCTCCTGGTTTTTCCCTCTAGGGCCAAATGGAACAAGTCTATTCCCTTTTCCACTGATAGTCCTTTGGATATTTAATGGCAGGTCATTAACATTTCCCCCATGCATCTTCTCTCCAGGCTAAATTTGCTCTATTCCTTCAAATTGATACTCATATGACATGGGCTTAAGGACCTTCAACATATTAGTTGCCCTCCTCTAGATACTTTTCAACTTATTAATGTCCTATTTAAAGCATAACACCCAAAAGTGAACGTGATACTCCAAATATCCTCTGACCAGGGTAGAGTACAGGACTATGACTTCCTTATTCCTGAAAATTATGCCTCTCTTAATGTGGTTCAAGATTGCATTTGCTTTTGTGACTGCCATATTGCATTGATTACTCATTTTGAACTTATGATCCACTTTACTCTCAGATTAATTGCTATCCAAAATTCTCAAATTCCCAAATTATCTAACTTTGCCTCCCCTATCTTGCCCTTTTAAAGTTATTTTTTTGAACCCAAGAGTAAAACTATTTATCCACATGGATTGTGGTCTTACTAGATTTTGTACAGTTCTCTAATCTTTCTAGATCTTTTTTTTTTTTTTGGATTCTGATTCTGTCATCCATTGTGTTAGTTATCCCTTCTAGTTTTGTATCATCTATAAACTTGATGAGAATGCCATTTATGTCTCTATTCAAATCACTGACAAAAACATAGAGCTAAGCAAAAATCCCTGGGGCACTCTCTTGGAACTATCCTGCCAAACTTATCAAACCATTAACAACTACTCTTTGAATCTAATCATTAAGCCACTTCCAAATCCATCCATTTAGTCTAGTTCACTTCTTTCCATCATGTCCACAAAAAAAATGATTACTTTGTCAAATGATTTTCTAAAATCTAGGCAAGTTAGACCTACTGCATTCCTCTAAATTCTAGTTTGCTTTCAAGAAAATAAATATGGCAAGTCTGGTTTGATGTCTGCTTGATGACATCAAGTTAGTCACCTTTTTGCCAACTGATCAATAACTTTATGTTATGCCAATCTGTTCATGACCTGTTCTAGAATTTGCCAAAGAATCAAAGTCAGGTTTGCTGATCTGAAGTTTGCAGACTCTGTTCTCTTCTATTTTTTAAAGTGAGACAGTATTTGTTCTCTCCAGTCCTGTGGTACCTTCTTCCATTTTCTAATATTACCAATAATAGTTTAGCAACCATCTATCAGCCCTTTTTATATATAAGAATGTAGTTAATCTTGGCTCTGTGACTTGAATTCATCAAGGGTGATAAGACACACCCTTACTATCTCTTTATTTATCTTCATACCAATTTCTACTCTGGCCTAGCTCAGAACCACAATGCTATGAGCTTCTGATAGAGATGGCCTGCTTGTCATGTTATTGGCACTTCCCCCTCTGCTGTTTCAGGTATAAGCTACCCCTGTCTTATATTTTCTATAGCTTTAATAAAATGATGTTTGGTACTCTAATGTGGATCTGGTTTTATATGGTATTCTGCCAAATCTCCAGACTTGGATCCCTCAAGGTCCAAATCTGATATAATGAGATGGTCATAGAGCCCCTTAGAAACAGACCTGACTTCTCCATTATTGTTATCAGATGGACAGAAAGATGTTTCTTTCCTGAACAGGGAATTCCAAACCACCACTGCTCTTTTTTTCCTTTGAGCCTTGTTAGACTATCTCTTGCCTGGCAGCTTCTATGACTCTACTACATTATTTGGAGTATTAGCAGCTATTTACTTCTTATAGCATCCAACTTCCTCTTTATGACAAGTCTCAAACCTAGTTTTTGTTTTTAGCTTCAAGTATATAGCTGTCATTTTCCTCCTTTTTAACCTCTGTGTGACACTCATCCCCTCATCTACCTCATATCACTGGCTTTTTTGTAGGGTCATTGAAGTCCCTTTCAGAACACAGCCCACATGGCCTGGAGTGGGAAGAGGTATTCCTTGAATTCCTTAACTTTCACTTTGGGGACAGAAACCACACTATACTTTGAATACAAATAAAAATCACTTTGCTATGGCAGAAATATTTTGCATACTCAATGCAAATCTGCAAGACTTTTTTCTTGGTCTCCTTACTGAGATTTTCAGGATTAAAAAAAAAAAAAGAAAACCCAAAAGCAAGACCAAACAAACAAAAATTCCTCCACAACTTTCGTTGTTGTTGTTCAGTCATTTCAATCATGTGCGACTCTTTATGACCCCATTCTGGATTTTCTTGGCAAAGATCCTGGAGTAGTTTGCTATTTCCTTCACTAGCTCATTTCACAAATGAGGAAACTGAGGCAAACAGGGTTAAGTGACTTGTTCAGGGTCACATAGCTAGTATCTGAGGTCAGATTTGAAATCAGGAAGATAAATCTTCCTGATTTCAGGGCTGGCCCTCTATCTACTAAGCCACCTAACTGCCCAGTTTAAAATAAAAAGCTACTTGTAAGTGGTTATACCTTATCCTTGAGCATCTCCTTAGAGGCCATCTAGTCCAACCACTTCATTTTTCAGATGTTGAAAGTAAGTCTCAGAGAGACTGAGTGATTTGTCCATTCACTGAAATAACTACTGTCAGAGATAGTTCAAGCCCAGGTATACCAGGCACGAAGTTCTATTAATTCTATATTCACTGCACCACATGGTCATCTTGTTAATCCTCTAAAACTGAAGCCTAGCTGTGTTTTTGCCTAATTCTCCTGTGGATCTAGCCATACTAACATATAATCAGTAACCACTATTGTTTGAACATCTGGGAAATTTCTTGTACCACCAGCATTGGAGGTTTTCCTCTTCTAGCACTTAGAAATCCTTCAAGGAAAACATTCAGGTAGCTTTGGTTTTAACAGACTATTCAGACATTCTCTAGGGATTACATACTGTACAGAAGAATATGGATAGGTATAATAATTACTGACATTTTTATGCTCGTTTTCCATTTAGAATTTAAAGTCCTTCACAACTTGGTCCCATCCTCCTTTCCATACCTGCTTACACATTTCCTTCTTCCACACCCTCTTTGCCATACCAGCAGTCTTTAACACTGGACATTCCATCTCCATCTTCATGACTTTGCTTTCATCATATCCTATGCATGAGATGTTCTCCCTTCTCACCTCTGCCTCCTAGAATTTCCATTTTTTTCCCTACTACTCAGATTAACTGTCATTTATTTTTTGCATTAGACCTTTTTCTGATCCCCCTAGGTACCTTGCTTTCCAAGGATATCTTGTATCTCCTATATGTGTGTTTTGCATATACACTTATACATGTGTTTTGTATAATCAATTTCTCTCTCTATGTATATATGTACTCATATATGTATGCATAAATATATGTATGCCTGTACATATATAGACATACATGTATATATACATATGTACATACACACATACATGTATATATAAATAATATACAAATATGTATGCACATCCACATATATCCACATAACCACATATCTACACACACATATACGTATATGTATACATGTATGTATGTGTGTGTGTGTGTGTGTGTGTATATCCCTCTCCAATATCAGAATGTAAGCCTCATTAGATCAGAGACCATTTCATTTTTTCTTCCTATACCCAGCACCTAGCATAGTTTCTTTTACATTGTTGTTGCTGAGTTGCTCAGTCTTGTCTGAATCTTCATGACCATGTGGACCATATTGTCCATGGGGTTTTCTTGGCAAAGATGTTGAAGTTGTTTGTCATTTCCTTC
The DNA here is from genome assembly GCF_900497805.2 of Vombatus ursinus. Lineage (NCBI taxonomy): Eukaryota > Metazoa > Chordata > Mammalia > Diprotodontia > Vombatidae > Vombatus > Vombatus ursinus. The sequence goes on along the minus strand of NW_020954604.1, from coordinate 4,432,684 downwards.
TCCAGTGGATGAAGGCAAAACAAGTTTAAGTGACTTACCAAGGGTCACACAGCTAGTAAACATCTGAGGCAAAATTTGAACTCAATTTTGCCTGACTCCAGGTCCAGTACTCTACCACTAAATCACCTAGTTGCCTCCTAGTCTTGTATCTTATTTGAGTTTCACAGTATCTGTGTGAAGTAGGTCCTACAGAAATCATTATCCTCATTTTATAATAAAAAACTGAGGGTCAGAGAAATTAGTTAATTCATCCAGTTTTATACAGTAAAGAAGGGTCACGGGAAATATTTGAACCCGTGTTGTGCAGTGTTATTTAGTATACAAAATGCTTAACCTTGAGTCAGGAAGACCTGAGTTTAAATACCAATGCAGATGCTTACTTTCTCTATGACCCTATGAGACTTACTTAATCTTTATAAGCATCAGTTTCCTCATCTGTCAAATAAGGATAGTAATAGCATCTATTTTGTAGAGTTGTTGTGAAGATCAAATGTGATAGCATATTTGAATTTCTTTGCAAACTTTAGTGATAGATAAATGTGAGCTGTTATTTTGGCACTAAATAAAATTTCATTGAATTAATGAATCTAAGTTCAGCATGCTAGCCCATCATGCCTTACTTCCCTCCATCTTATATCTTTTACCAGATCAGTATTCCTAAAACATCACTTTCAGCAACTCTTCCCTCAATTAAAAAAAATTCAACTCCCCTTTACTTACAGCAATATATTTTTATCTAGCTTTTCAAGATATCCCATAATGTAAATAATCTTATATATCTAATCTTAGATTCTTTTTTTAAAAATAGATCTATGATTTCATTGATATAAGGAAATTCCTGGTGAGACAGCTTCCTCTTTCTATTTGGGTTGGCACCTTCTTCACAACTGATAGTCATAGAAAGTTGCCTGGGATACTAAGATGTTAAATGACTTGCCCAGGATCATACAGCCCATACATCTTCAGAGGCAGGAATTAAACTTAGGCCATCTGGACTCTGAAAACCACTCTCCACCCACTACTCCATGGTGCCTCTCATCGCAATTTAGTGCTCCAAATTAGCTCTTTGCTTTTATGAAGTTAGCCCCCTTAATGCTGCCAAACACATACTCATTTTCACCTATATTCTTTATTTCCTGAAACAAAACGAAACCAACCCCCCCCCAAAAAACCAACAAAAACCAGCCTTCTCCTGTCTAGTTCCCACCAGTTTTTGAAGATTAGCTCATCTTGCATCATTCAAGAAACTTTTCCTCAACAAATCTAAACCACTTTGATATTTTTCTTTCCTCATCTTGTAGAAATGTTACTGTCAATATTTTGTAGCATCTGGTCACTATGTTTTATGGAATTGTTCTCTAGCTCTGCCACACGTATAAATCATGTCCCCACCAACACTTTAAGTTACCCAGAGAATAAGACTAGCCTAATTCAAAATTATATTTTGCATATAATAGGCAATAAATAGGTACTGAAGCATCCAATTGAAAATTGTACATTTAAGATGTGGCTACTTTAAAGGGTAACCCATTTTTTTCAGGCAAGTTGGGCCAAAAAAAAAAAAAGAGAGAGGGGAGGAAAAGAGAATGAAAAGACAAAGATACAAAAAAAGGAATAGGAAGGACAAAAATATCAGAAGAAAAGAGAGAAAAGAAAAAATAACAAGATTATAGTAAACTGATATAGTTTTGTAGTTGTCATAGGGAAAAGAGATTGAGAGGTCAATTACCAAATTTGGACCTCATTTTTCATGCCTGAAAAATAATGAAGTTTGACTAGATGATCTCCAAGGACCCATATAATTCTGAATCCTATGATCTAATGAAATAATTAACAGAAGATGGGGAGTTTTTAGTATTGGGTTTGTGCATGGTTCAAAATAAATCCTTTGAATTCCAGAGGGAAATTACTTGATTCACAGAGGGGGAGCTATCCAGCTTTGTTACTGCTCATTTCTAGAATTTCTGAATATTAATGCTTAGAGGGTGGCACATGGTTTGGTAAATCTGTGGAATCAGGTGGACCAGGGTTCTAGTTCTACCTCTGGCGCATATTCACTGTGTAATACTGAGTAAGTCACTTAACCTCTCAGTGCCCCCAGAGTCTTTCCCAAGCTACACTAGTAGAAATAGTTTTTTTTTTCCATATTGGCTAATGTGACAGAAAAGGAAGATGACAAATGCTGGAAGGGATGTTGAAAAATAGTCACTATTGCACTAATGCACTATTGGTAGAATTTGAACTGGTACAACCATTCTGGAGAACAAATTGGAATTATACCCAAAGAACTGCCCAACTATGTACACCTTTTTTTTTTTTTTGACTTAGCAATACCTCTACTAGGTCTGTAACCCAAAAAGATAAAATAAAAAGAAAAAGGATCCACATGTACAAAAGCATTTTTATAGCAGGTCCTTTTATGGTGGAAAAAGATTGGAAATTGAAAGGATGCTCATCAGTTGGGGAATGATGTTTTGGTATATGATGTTGATGGAATACTATCGTGCTGTAAGAAATGATAGTGATGGGCAGAGTCAAGATGATAGATCAAAAGCAGTGATTTGCTTGAGCTCTCCCCCCACCCCTTCAAATACCTGTAAAAATGGCTTTAAACAAATTCCAGTGCAGCAGAACCCACAAGAAGACAGAGTGAAACAAATTTCCAGCCCAAGACAACCTGGATGGTTGATTAGAAAAGTCTATCATGCCAGGCTGGGAGATAAAAGCAGTTCAGCATGGGCACACAGGCAAAGATCAGGTCTCAGCAAACCTGGAGCAGGCCTCAGGGGACTGAATCAAGGGGAGCTGTGGTGCTTTTCTCAACCCACAAATGCCAAAGACAACTTACAAGGTCAGTAGGAAAAGTCAGTGACCACGGTGAGAGAAAAGTTTGGTCCTAGCCCCAGTCCAGTGCAGCCCCAGCAGTGGCTGCTTCTGGAGCTTCTAGCCTACAGACTGAGGGGGAATCAAGTGACTGGTCAGAGGGGGATTGTAGGGATATCTTTGCTGATGCTGAGGCAGTATTATTTTGCTTTGGCTGTGCTTGGATCACAGTTCTGGGTGGTGATCCTAGGGCAAGGAGGAGTGCTGACATGGTGGAGCTTGTGGTGGCGGTGGAGAGGAAATCCTCATCACAGTTCCAAGGCAGAAAACAGTGCTTATGGTTACTCATAGACCAGAGCACAGGCCAGGAAAGGACTGAACACCTTGCCCTTGATCATAGCACCTTGGAAGAACTGAAAATTTACAGATCCTTAAACAACTGCACCAAACCCCTGAAGCTTGGGAAATACATTCTCCACACTGGAAACAGACCCCTACCTTAACAAAGAGTTTAAAACTCAAGTAATTGGCTGGGATCATGAGCAAACTGCGTAAAAAATAAGTCAGACACGTAAAATCTTTCTTTGGTGACAAAGAAGATCAAAACATACAACTAGAAGAAGACAACAAAGTCAAAGCTCCTACATCCAAAGCCTCCAAGAAAAATATGAATCAGTCCCAGGCCACGGAAGAGCTAAAAAAGGATTTTGAGAAGCAAGTAAGAGAGGTAGAGGAAAAATTGAGAAGAGAAATGAGAGTGATGCAAGAAAATTAAGAAAAACTAGTAAATCGCTTCTAAAGGAGACCCAAAAAAATACTGAAGAAAATAACACCCTAAAAAATAGCCTAACCCAAATGGCAAAAGAGGTCCAAAAAGCCAATGAGGAGAAGAATGCCTTCAAAAGCAGAATTGGCCAAATGGAAAAGGATGTTCAAAAGCTCTATGAAGAAAATACTTCCTTAAAAATTAGAGTGGAGCAATCGGAAGCTAATGACTCTATGAGAAATCAAGACATTGTAAAACAAAACCAAAAAAAAAATGAAAAAAAAAATAGAAGACATGTGAAATATCTCACTGGAAAAAACAACTGACCTAGAAAATAGATCCAGGAGAGATAATTAAAAAAAAAATTATTGGACTACCTGAAAGCAATGATCAAAAAAAGAGCCTAAATATCATCTTTCAAGAAATTATCAAGGAAAACTGCCCTGATATTCTAGAACCAGAGGCCAAAATAGAAATTGAAAGAATCCATTGATCACCTCCTGAAAGAGATCCCCAAAGGAAAACTCCTAAGAATATTGTAGCCAAATTCCAGAGTTCCTAGGTCAAGGAGAAAATATTGCAAGTAGTCAGAAAGAAACAATTCAAATATTGTGGAAACACAATCAGGATAACACAGGATTTAGCAGCTTCTACATTAAGGGACCAGAGGGCTTGGAATATGATATTCCAGAGAGTAAAGGAGATGATTATAGCCAAGAATCACCTACCCAACAAAACTGAGTATAATCCTTCATGGGGAAAAATGGACATTCAGTGAAATAAAGGACTTTCAAGCATTCTTGATGAAAAGACTAGAGCTGAATAAAAAATTTGACTTTCAAATACAAGACTCAAGAGAAGTATGAAGAGGTAAATAGGAAAGAGAAATCATAAGGGACTTATTAAGGTTGAACTGGTTACATTCCTACATGGAAAAATGATATTTGTAATTCATGAGACCTTTGTCAATATTAGGGTAGTTGGAGGGAAAAAATATATGGATAGATTGATAGATAGAGGGTACAGGGTGAGTAAGATGAATGGGTGATATCTGGAGAATAAAGTTAAGGGTTGAGATAGGATTCTATTGGGAGAAGGAGAAAGGGAGAGGTAGAATGGGGTAAATTATCTCACATAAAACTGACAGGAAAAGGCTTTTACAGTGGAGGGGAAATAGGGGAAGTGGGAATGAGTGAATCTTATTCTCATTGGATTTGACTTAAGAAGGGAATAACATACACAATCAACTGGGTATTTAAAGCTGTCTTACCCTACAGGGAAATAGGATGGAAGGGCATAAGAGAGTGGGGGATGATAGAGGGGAGGGCAGATTGGGGGAGGGGGTAATCAGAAACAAACACTTGTGAGGAGAGACAGGTTCAAAAGAGAGAATAGAATAAATGGGGGGCAAGATAGGATGAAGGGAAATATAATTAGTTTTCCACATTATGACTACTATAGAAGTGTTTTGCAGGACTACACAAGTATAACCTGTATCAAGTTGCTTGCCTTCTCAATGAGGGTGAGTGGGGTGGGAGAAAGGGAGAAAATTTGGAACCCAAAGTTTTAAAAACAAATGTTAAAACAATTGTTTTCACATGCAACTGGGAAATAAGATATACAGGCAATGGGGTATAGAAATCTACCCTGATCTACAGGAAAATAGAAGAGGAAATGGATAAGAGAAAAGGGGGAGATAGGCAGGGAAGATAGGTGAAAGGGTTTTCAGAATGCACACTGTCTTGGGGTTAGGGTTGGAACAAGATCGGGAGAAAATCTGGAACTCAAAATCTTGTGGAAGTGAATGTTGAAAACTAAAAAGAAATAAATTAATGAATCTTAAAAAAAAAAGATAGTGATGTTTTCTCAAAAACCCGGGAAGCTATATATCCACTGATGCAAAGTGAAGTGAGCAAAACCAAGAGAACATTGATGATCAACTGTGACTTAGCTACTCTGATCAATACACTGATCTGCACTAATTCTAAATGATTCATAACAAAAAATTCCATCTACCTCCAGAGAGAGAGAGAGAGAGAGAGAGATGATGAACTCTAAGTACAGAGGAAGCATTTTTTTATTTTTCTTGCCTTTTTTGTTACATGTCTATTATAGAAATATTTTTCATGACTTCACATGCGTAATGGATATCCTATTGCTTGACTATTCAATAGGCAAGGGGAAGGACTAGAGGGAGGGAGATAATTTGGAACTGAAAATGAACAATGAATGTTTAAAAATAAAGAATATTAATGTGAATTGAAAAAAGAAATTATTTACTAATAGGCAATTCCATATTTGTATCAATGAAATTACAATTCTCCCCAAATCCTTTGAAATGTAGTATGGTTTTATAGGTATTTTAATGAATGTAGAATCAAGAATAATTGGGTTCAAATCCCTTTTCTTACACATATCAATTATTTGGCCTTGGAATTTTCAACTACACCTCCAACGTTCAGTTGCCTTCTCTGTAAAATGGGAATAGTGATATATTTAATAACCACATAAGGCTGTTGGAAGACTCAAACAAGATAACATATAAAGTGTTTTCCAAATCTTAAAGTGGTTTATAAATGTCAGCTATGACTTAAGTTTGAATATTTAAAAGCCCTAAAAATATTCCTACAAACACAAGAAAAAAAATTATCTGGCATTTCAGCATTTCAGCTTCTTTTCTTTTCTTTTTGCCCCATAAGGGAAAATACCTAAGATATCAAATTTTGGCCTTTTTAAAGTACAGCTATGTGCACAAAATATGTCCCTGGGGGTTAAGAGAACCAGCTTGTAAAATGTAGTCAATGTTTGAATGATTTTTATGCACTTAAGAAATAAACAGAAGTTAGGAATGACCAATAAATTGCCGTAAGAATTATAATGGTATTAATATCTAGGAAGTATCAAAACAATTCTCCAGTATGCATAGGCATCTAGATAAACCTCCATTCTCACTGTGGAAAACAAAAACAGCAACACTATTCATGTTGTCTAGAGGATTTAAAAAAAAACACAAAACTTCACAAGCAATAAATAGCAAATAATGCTGAGTTTGGCAGATAATCTTAGTCACATTTTTGACCCAATTATCATCTCAACGGATGACAGTACAATATGGGCTATATTTAAGCCTTTTTCCTTACAATGTTCAGTGCTAAAAATAAGAGTGATAGGCTTCCTTGTACAGAGATGGCCAAAATAAATGAACTTATTTTAGAATATAGTAGAAAACATAATGTTTTTATATAAACTATATTTCTAACTTTATAACTGACACTAAGTCATAGTTAAAAGAGATTCACACATGCCACATTTCATAATAAATACATTTTAAAATGAAACTGAAACATATTTGAAGGTTATCAACAAACTAATTTTAAAATAAGTTATCTACCATTGCATCTTCTTTACAAATCATTAACTATTTCACATAAGAGCTGGAAAATAGAGGTACCTCAACTTTTTAGAGCCACTGACAAATGATAATTAAGATTTTTTTAAAAAAAGCAATTAATTAATCTACAAGTATTTATTAAGCACTGCTATCAGGTACATGTGCTCATGTATTCAGACAGAATTAACAGCTCCCAACCCTACTGACCTCTAGAGGAGCTCAATATTCTGTTGAAGCATTTTAGAAATTGTAATGGAATTCAATGGGCAAAATTATTTGATTATTTATAATAATTTGAAATAAATACAACCTTTTAGGAGTGTAGCTATCACACAAAGTATACAAACATAGGCTTTCTCTCTCTCTCTCTCTCTCTTTCTCTCTCTCCCTTCCTCCCTCCCTCTCTCCAATACACACAGAGATGAAAGTATAGAGGAAAATGACCAAAGCAAGCTAATTCACAATCCATGGATTAGCATTCTACATCTTTGAAAGACAATATGGAAGATAATCTTTTATTTTATTTTATTATTTTTAGAAATTATCCTATGTTTTATAGGTGCCATTACATAAAGTGTTATGTGTCTGTGTCTGGTACCTTCTGTAAACTACAACACAGATTAAAATACATTTTTTCCAGGCAATTGGGGTTCAGTGACTTGACCAGGGTCACGCAGCTAGTAAGTGTCAAGTGTTTGGTCTAAGGCCGGATTTGAACTCAGGTCCTCCTGACTTCAGGGTCATTGCTCTATCCACTGTGCCACTGAACTACCCCTAAAATACATTTTTAAGAATTCAAATTCATTTCCTTAGAAACATTGATGCCTTTTTAACATTTATATAATGTTACTAGGTAATTAAACCAGTTTAAAAACAGCATGTTTTTGAACCTCACAACAATTCCATGAAGTCATTATTATTTGAATTATTACTACCATTTTACACATGAGGGAATTGCAGGTTAGAGGACTTAAATGACTTTACCCATGACCATGTTACTAGTAAATATCAGAGGTAGGATTTGAATTTGGGCATCTTTGACCTGGTTCTACTATCCTATGCTTCCCCTCCTTCAAATGATTTTTTTTTTTGTGAGGCAATTTGGGGTTAAGTGACCTGCCCAGACTCATACAGCTAGTGAATGTTATGTGTCTGAGGCCGGATTTGAACTCTGGTCCTCCTGACTCCAGGGCTGGTGTTCTATCCACTGTGCCACCTAGCTGCCCCTCAAACAACTCTTAAAATCAATCTTCTTGCTTCCTGTTCCATGTCCTCTGCAATCCATAAAATTCTTTAAAGGCATCATCAATGGGAGGAAAAATTCTCAAAGCATAAAAACAGCAAGAAAATACAATGATTTATGAATTTTGCATGGGACAAGAAGGGATATAACATAAGGGCATAAACCAGAATCATTCAATGTTCCCTAAGGGATCCAGAGTTATTTCATCAAATATATAAACTAGCCAGTACCTATGAAGAGAATATAATTAAAACTTTATAGTATTAATTTCTTTAAGAGAAGAGGAAATAGTTAAATCTCTTTATATACATATATACATACATATATACTACACACACACACACACACACACACACACACACACACACACACACACGTATATAAAAGCAGCAAAGAAAATCCTGTCTGTGAGGCTGCCCCAGCCCTGATCTGCATCCATTTTTTGGTGAAAGGAATAAGGACTAATTTGGTTGAACACAAAAATCATGCTGATTCAGTTGCTATATGTACTATACATCTATATTCATGTCATTTTCACTGCTGTGCCCTGAGGCTCCACTGCTAATATAAGATATGTAGTAACAGAACACAAGGAATGAATTTCATTCATCTACAATGAGGTTGTAACACCATCATCTAGAAGGTCTAACCAAGGGACCACCTTCTACATGAGATTGCCCTGTAATGAGGTCTAAAGACCTCAATAATTAAGCCTCTTTGAATAAGGTCCTAATTGGTCTCTCTGACTCATTTCTCCTTCCCTCCAATCTATTCTCCACACAATTGCCTAAGTGATATTTCTAAAACATGGATCTGACCATATCACTCTCACACTTAGGAAGTTCTATTTTTTTTCTGCCACTAGGAGGGGGAGCAAAAAACAAAAACAAAAACCCAAAAAAGTACTCTCTTTGGCACTTAAAACTCTTCAAAATCTGGTTATAGTCTCTCCAGAAATAACTTATCCAAAACTCATTCTGATTCTTGTAGTAGCTGTATTTTAGCCCTTTCTGTCTGAAATTTTCTTAGATTTGTGTTTTCTACATTTTGTATTTACCTATCTATGTACGTGTTTGTTTCCTTCAAAGAGAAAGCAAATGACTTAAGGCCTCAAATCGTTTTATTCTTATTTTATTTTATATTTTTATGTTATTTCATTTTATATTTTTATTTATTTATTTTTGTCTTTTTTAGTTATAATACCAAGTATAGTGTCTTACATAAATTAGAGACTGAATAAATAAATATTTGTTAAATGGAAGAGTGAGCTGATTGTTTAACACTGAATTTTATCCAATAATGAAAAGTGTTGTGAAATTCTGCATATTGAAGGATCTGTAGAATAGCTGTATTGACTAACATCTGAGATCTTGGCCATAATAACCATCACATGGCCAAAAGGGTTTTCAACAAGTTACTGTAAACATGGCTACTTTTTCATCTACTTATGACACTCATGGGTTTGACAATACTATCACAATTTTACAGATTAAGAAAAGTCATGTTATCATAGATTAAGAACTGGAATGGGTCTTATAGGTCCTCGGGTCCAACTCCATCATTTTATAGCTAAGAAAATTAAGGGACAAGACTTGGTCAAGTGCACACAGCTAGTAAATAACAATGTCAAGATTTGAACACTGGTCTTACAATTAAAAATTTAGTACTCTTTCAACCATATTGCTTTGTGAAAATAGCCACCCCTTGCCATTTGTATCCCCCTGTATAATGCTCATTATCAGAGAATTATCACCTTAAAACTAGATCATTGTCAATTTTTCCTAGAGAATATTAAATAATATTTGTTTTACTGAAATAGATATTTTTTAGAAAGAGAAAATGAAGATAGGGAGCCAAGATGGTAAATTAGGGGAGGCTAATTAGGGGCACCCAGTTGAACTATCCCAACATTCCCCTCCACACAACTTTAAAATAATGCCTCAAATCAAATTTTGGAGAGACAGAGTCAACAAAAGTTTAGGGTGAGACATTTTTCTAGCCTAAGAAAACTTAGGAAGTTAGCAGAAGTCTGTGACAATGGATGGAGGCTTAGCTGGAGCCCACGCACTCAGTGGCAGCAACAGCAGCTGCAGTAACAGTTTCTAGAACTCTCATCCCAGAGATGGTAAAGGGATCAGTCAACTGGTCAAAGAGGCAACTTTGCTGACACTGGGTACAGTTGGCTGATAATTGGCAACTTTATTGCTTCTAGACAGTTCTAGGTCACAGTTCCAGGGAGAAGAGAAGCATTGGTCACAAGGGAGCAGGGGCCCTGATCTGTGGTTGCAAAGCAAAGAAGAGCATGGGTGCTTGTGACTGTAGGGGAGTAGGGGCCTTTCCTGGGTAAAGACCAGAATGCAAACTAGGACAGCAGTGATCATACCTTTCCCAGGATCACACCACCTTGGAAACACCAGAAACTAAGAGACCCCCCAGAACTAGCTCTGAAAACAGTAACATGAAAAAAAGTCTGAAGAGTGGGATAGTGCTTTTCCCTATCCCCATCACATCCCACCCCACACCCACTTCAGTGAATGGAGCCCAACTTTAACAAAAACTTTAAATTCGATAAATAGGCTGAGAAAATGAACAAACAACAATAACATTTTTACCACTAAAAGCTACATTAATGGTATGGAAGACCAGAAAATAAATTCAGAAGAAGACAACAATGTGAAAACAGATACAAAAAAAAAGCCTAAAAATGGTAATTGTATCCAAACTCAACAAGAATTCCTGAAAAAGTTAAAGAAAGAGATGAGTAGTAGGGGGAAAACTGGGGTAAGAAATGAGAGCGAAGCAAGAAAATCATGAAGAGAATTAACTTCTTGGTAAAAGACACACACATACACACACACAAACTGAAAAAAAAATAACAAGCAGAAGTGATCAAATGGTAAAAGAGGCACAAAAATCCACTGAAAAGAATGCCTTAAAAAGAAGAATTGACCAATAGAAAAGGAGGTAGGAAAATTCATTGAAGAAAAGAACTCTATAAAAACAAATGGCCAAAAGGAAAAAGAAGCACAAAATCTCACTGAAGAAAATAATTGCTTAAAAATTTGAATTGGGCAAGTAGAAACTAATGATGCCACAAAACATCAAGAAACAATAAAATAAAGTCAAAAGATGAACAAATAAAAGAAAATGTGAAATAATAGAAAAATAAATGACCTTGAAAATAGATCAAGGAGAGATAAGTGAAGAATTATTAGACTACCTGAAATCTATGATCAAAGAAAGAAACTAGACATCATATTTCAAGAAACTATCAAGTTTCCTGCTCTGATATCAGATCCAGAGGATAAAATAGAAATTGAAAGAATCTACTAATCACTTCTTAAAAGAGATCCCAAATTGAAAACTGTCAGGAATATTATAGCCAAATTTCAGAGCTCCAGGACAAAGAGAAAATACTTCAAGCAACCAGAAAGAAACAATTCAAATATCATGGAGCTATAGTCAAGATCACACAAGATTTAGCAGCTTCTGTCTTAAAGAAGTGGAGAGGTTGGAATGTAATATTCTGAAAGGCAAAGGAGCTAGGATTACAACTGATAATAACCTACCCAGCAAAACAGAGGATGATCCTCTCAGAGAAAATGAACATTTAATGAAATAATAGACTTTTAAATATTCCTGATGAAAAGAGCAAAGCTGAATAGAAAATTTTACATTCAAACACAAGACTCAGGAGAAGCATAAAAAGGTAAACATGAAAGAGTATCATAAGGGATTCAGTTAGGTTAAACTTTAAATTACTACATGGGAAGATGATACATGTAACTCCTAAGAATTTTATCATTATTAGGTCAGCTAAAAGGAGTTTACATAGATAGAGAACATGGGTGTGTGTTGATTATGTTGAAATGATCTTCAAAAAAAATGAAGGGCTGAGAAAGAGGGATGCACTAGAAGGTGGAAGGGAGAGGTAGAATGCAGAAAATTTTCTCATATAAAAGAAGTTCACAAAAAAAAACTTTTACAATAAGGAAGAAAATGAGGGTGGGCAATGCTTAATCTTCACTCTCATCAGAATTAGTTTAAAGAGGGAAGAATATTTCTATAGAAATGTAACTTACCCAACAGGAAAATAAGAAGGGAAAGGGGTAAGAGAAAGGGTGAGGGTGATAAAAGTGAAGGCAGGTTAAGGGAGGCAATGGTTAGAAGCAAAATAAACTTTTGAGGAGAGAGAGGGGGGAAGGAAGAAAAAAGAAGAAAATAGGATGGAGGGAAATACACAGTAATCATAACTGTTAAGGTGAATGGGAAGAACTTATGCATAAAATAGAAACAGATAGGAGAATGGATTAGAAACCAGAATCCAGCAATATGTTGTTTACAAGAGACACACTTGAAAAAGAAAGACACACATAAAGTTAAAATAAAGGGCTGGGGCAGAATCTAATATGCTTCAGCTGAAGTAAAAAAGGTAGGGGCAGCAATTACAATCTCAGACAAAGCAAAAGCAAAAATAGACCTAATTAAAAGAGATAATCAGGGTAACTACATTATGCTAAAAGACATCATAGACAATGAAGTATTATAAAAAATAGCCCGCTTCCCTAATAAAGGCCTCTTTTCTCACATATACAGAATATAGAACTGAGTCAAATTGATAAAAATAAAAGCCATTCCTCAATTGATAAATGGTCAAAAGCTATAAATGGGCAGTTTTCAGACGAAGCAATCAAAGCTATCTACAGCCTCATAAAATCTCTAAATCATTATTTATTAGAGAAATGCAAAATCAAAACAACTCTGAGGGACAACCTAATACCTATCAAAATAACAAACACTTGAGGGGGTGAGGGAAAAATAGGTACTCCAATGCACTGCTGCTAGAATAGTGATTTATTCCAACCATTCCAATTATACTCCAACCATTCTGGAGAACAATTTGAAATTACATCCAAAGGGCTATAAAATTGCATACTCTTTGACTCACTAATGCTACTATTAGACCTGTATCCCAAAGAGATCAAAGAAAAAGGGGAAAAGATCTATATGTACAAAAATATTTATAGTAGCTCTTATTGTGGTGGCATGAAATTAGAAATCTAGGGGATGGTCATTAATTAGGGAATAGTTGAACAAGTTGGGTCACAGGATTGTGATGGAGCACTATTGTGCTATGAGAAAAGATGAAGTGGGGTTGGTTTCAGAAAAACAAAACAAAACAAAACAAAACAAAAACATGGCAACACTTGAATGAACTGATGCAAAGTGAAGTGAGAAGAACCAGGAGATCATTGTGCACAGTAACAGCAATGTTGTAATGATGATCAACTGTGAAAGACTTGGCTATTCTGACCAATATAATGATTTCAGACAATTCCAAAGGACTCATGATGAAAAATGTTACCCACCTTCAGAGAAAGAATTGATTTACTCTGGGTACAAATTGAAGTATATTTTTTCTTGCATAAATATGGTTAATATAGAAATATGTTTTGCATGATTTCACATGTATAATTGATGTCATATTGCTTGCCTTCTCAGTGGGTTTAGGGGGCATCAGAGGGAGGTTGGGAGAGAATGTGGAACTCACACTTTATTTTTAAAAAAGAATGCTAAAATATATAATACATTGAAATGTTTAAAAAAGAGAAAGCAAAATTGAAGCCTTTATGCATAGAAAGCTAAAGCTGGACTGCACTCTTTAGATCATCTAGTCTATTTTACAGATGAGAAAACCAACATTCTGAGAAGGGAAACTACTTGGTGAAGGAAAACCAGATAGTAAGTAAAAAAGACAGGATCAGAATCAAGGTCTTCTGACACCAAATGCAGGGCATATTTCAGCACACTATTTTCTGTCTGAAGAGGTAGAATGACATCATACATTGTCAGAGGCTGATATAACTGTTGCTCAGTTCATAAATAAAGTCTGTTTCATGCTCTTATGCATGTATTTGCATAGCCTGCATTCTCAAATAATCTATCATGGCTTCAATTGAGAATGTAGGAAAAACCTAATCTTTGGTAAGGATATTGATATGACATTTAAAAACTTGATCTAATGTAAAAAAAGTTTTTTAAAATAATCACCAAATTGGAACATTACCTCTGATTAAATACTGGCTGAAGAATTATCAGGCCAAATTATTCACTTATATAATTTCCTGTGCAGGTAAATTGTGGCAATTATGATGTGCATGGCTGCAGGGCTTGAATTTGGGTCCCATTATACTTGATAGCTTTGCTAATGATCCATTCAATTTTTATATATAACAAATGACAAGTTTTGAAAATCATTTCCAAGATGGACAAAATAAAGAGTCCTTAGAGGGAGGAAGAAAAAGAGGTAGATGGATGTATGTCAACCTTGAAAATGGAAAATGAATGCCTTGGAGGGTAGAAGAGACACCGATGCTCAATGAGAGGGAAATACTTGGAAAGCAGCAAAATGCTGAAACAGATTCCAGGGTGAGAGTGGACAACAAATTAGATGGGAGCTCACAGTGTTATGTGCCAGAAAGGAGCGCCAAAGTTATTTTGAGCTGCAGAGGCAACAGCACCATAGCATAAAATGAGGGCAGGTGGCCTCCCTTTCTATATTTTTGGAGTTTACATACAAAACTGCATATTCACATCCAACCACTTTAAGCTTAAAATAGATGTAATGAAGATAAGAGGCATCATAACCTGAATATGATAGAGAAGACAGGATGATGCCTGGCTTGTAAATCTCCACATGACAGTCATTTCCCTGTTCTTTCTTTATGCAGATCATTGGCTCCATGGAATGCCAGCATCCAGCATGAAACACATGGTACAGGAAAAAGGCAAACTATGATGAGAGAAGAGACTCAGAGACACATTCTCAGGTCTTCTTTTATTTGTGCTATGGTGGAGGAATTCTTCTTGCTGTTTTCACCCTACCAGATCAAGAGGCATTCAAATGTGACCTTGGGTTGCTAAGACCCAGGAAGGTTAAAGAGGACCTGGAATCACAATGATCTAGGATCACTTCCCTAAAATGACAAAGACTTCTCTATCTTATATCTATAGACATCATCTATATAGGATGAAAGAGAATCCTTGGGCTAAACCAAGAGCTCAGTTTCTTTAGAGGTACTAATAGTCATGACTGGCAAAACAGGTAGGCAGAGAGGCAAGCAAGAGACACAAATGTATTAAGACATAGACCAGTGAGTAATAAGAGAGATAATAGACACACGGTAGGAGTGGACTAAAGCTAAAATAAGGTTTAACCAACAGTTGTGAAAGTTTGTAGGAGTGATGTCCAATCAATTTTTTTCACTTATTTTTCCAAAGAACAGTGAATGGCAAATTTCACTCACAGTGTAAATCTCAATTGATTTATTTAGCAATTCCAGGAGTAGGATGGAAGAAAAGAGAAAGAGGTGATTTTTTCTGTGGACTCCAATCTAGCCTTTTCTACAGTGTTGAAATGTTTTTTCTATGGTTCCTTCTTACTTGATACAATTAACAAATGACATGACCATTAACAGTGATTTTGTCTAAGTCTACAAATATGTAGCTTGTGATTGAGATAGGGCATGGGAAAAGATGGATCACTGATTTTACCAGGAGATGAGGGCTGAGCCAATTAATCAGAGTTTCTGGAATTTTGGTAATTTTGAGATAGCCCAGAGAATACTCATTAGATTGCCTTTGAACCAATAGAAATAAAATTGATAAAGAAACAAGCCAATGGAAGATAATGGTGGGGTTGGTGCAGTAGTCCTTGAATGTATCTAGAAGGCACTGCATAATACAACCAAACACCACAATGATATACAGAGAAAGACAAAAGGATAAAGTTGCTTGCTGAAAACCATAGGCATGAAGAGATGGACTAATACTATCAAATAAGCCAGATGCTCTACTGAAGATGGTATTCAGATGTTAAATATAAATCATATTTGTAGAAATCCTTTTTTAAAAAGAATGATTGTACTGAGCACTTGGACACAGATGGTGGGAATGCACCTACTATTATCATACAATGAATATGGATAAACATTCATAAAACTGTAGGATCTCTTAAAGTCATTAAGGAGACATGGAAAGATTACTGAGAAGGCAATTAAGAGACCTAGACTCTACTCCTGGTTTGGTCCCAGGCTTTAACTATATGACCTGTATAGGTCACTTAAGACCCTCTGAGTCTTAGTTTTTTTATTCCATTTGCAAAATGTGGATGGTACTCGCTTTATCTGCTTCAACAGGTCATTTTGAGAATAACCGAAGTAATGGATATAGAAAGGACTTTGATATAATAGAAAGCAAAATGCAAGATAACAACCTTAAAACTGAATACTTATTCTTTGAAATCCAAAAATTTTGTTGCTACACACTTTTTTCCCCCGGACTAGACCTTTGATTCATGGGTAGAGGGAACTTTCATGGAAAAAGTTCTCTTTATGAATGGAAATCAATATCTGCTCTTCAACTTACAGTCTTAAAGAATTACCATGAGACTGAAAAGTTCTTTGCCTAGAGTCAAACATCCAGTAGGTATCACAGGTGGGCCTCAAAGCCAAGTATTTTGAGTCTCTATCCATTATACCATGTTTCCTCTTGTTAGCCAATCATCTATTTAAAACCATGACTACAACTAGTTATCTAAAATATATTTCACTATAATTCTCAAATCCCTTACCTGCACACAGACACAAAATTTCACACTCTAATCCAAATAAACTTCTTGAAAAACAATATTATTTTCTTTTTTTCCTTTGTAACATTTTTATTTACCATTTGTGACAAGAAAGAGTAAAGTGAGAGAATGAGAAAAAGTGTTTTTCATTGTCCTGTGCTGAAGATGTTAAATCCCTACTGATCCTTTATTAATACTTAATAATAGTAAGTTATATTTCCACAGCACTAAAAGTTTACCAAATATTTACTATATGTACCTTTATGAAGTAGATAGTGTAGATATTATTTTTGCCACTTTACAGATGAGAACACCGAGTCTTGGTAAGATTGCAAGAGCTCCACATTTAGCAAGTGTTGGTGTTCAAATTTGAACCCAGGTTCCTTTTAACTCCTAATTTAACACTCTTCCCATTACACCACAACCTCAATCCTGCCCAAGACCAAATTACCTTCTGGAGGGGTTAAACTCTTTTGAAAAAAAAGAACAGGTTATAACTTAAGATTTTGAGAATTAGACTGACTACCCACTAGTAGCAAGATAATACAAAAGCAGAGAAATATTTCTCCATTCTCATTTTCCCAAAATATAAGATAGAAAGGTAATTGAGTAAATAATAACATTATGTTGTGTTACTATATTTGAGCCCTGGAATGTTATTTCTTTAAGATTAGTCAGGGCTTTCCTCTAGTCTTAGAGTTGAATATAATATTTTAGTCCAAGGCAAGATGAAGGGATCCTCAAACCTGAAATTCTGAGTGTCAAAAATAGGCATTTATTATACAGACAAGCAATCAGTTAACATCAAGGTTGTGATTTCCTGAAGCTGGAAATATAGTGGTTCAAGGGTTCATGGATGGCTGGGGCCTTAGTAGCATGTGGCATGCTTCTCAGTCTTTCAAGTGGACACAAGTGACATCTGTGTGGCTTTTCTCTGCAAGTCTTTGATGAAGATTTATCTGTCATGGGGGATAAAGATCATAGGCTCATAGATTTAGAGCTTGAGGGATGTTAGAGGTCATCTAGTTGAATATCCTCTTTTGACAGATGAAGAGCTGAGGCTCAGAGAGATGATATGAAATGCCCAAAGTCACACCGGTAGTAAGATGCAAATTTCAAAGGGAATTTAACATTGAAGATGTAGGTTTTTATAGAAGAACTAGAAGGAAAGTAGATGCCCATTGTGTGGGGAATGACTGAACAAATCATGGTATGCCATGGTATAATCTCAGTGTCATTGAGTCAGAGCTGAAAAATATCTTGAATTCCATCAAGGGCAAATACCTCATTTTAGAGTTGAGGAATTAAGGCACAGAAAAGATAAATGACTTGCCCAGAGTTACACAGCTAGCAATTGTATAAGTCAGGATTTGAACCCACATCTTCCTGGTTAATGCGATATTACTGGACCAATGTAAAACAAAGTATATTAAGAATTCAGAAAATTTTAGAAAAAAAATTTATGAACTGTCACAAAGAGAAGGAAGTAGAACTAGGAAGACAATTTACACAAAACCACAATAATGTAAAGGAAAACTACACTGAAAGACTTTTAGAACTATGACTACTATGGTTATGACTCCAGAGTTGAACTGATAGTGAATCATGTTTCCTGCCTATAGATATAGAAGTCATCAATAACAGTTATGGAATAGTCATACTTTTTTCCACATGGTCAGTGTGTTTACTTGTTTTACTCACCTGTACTTATTTGTTGCAATGGAGGGTTCTACTGGGGAAGGATAGTTATTGAGAACTAACAGTGGTATAAAAATAGGATTTCAATAAAGCATTTATCCCCCCAAAAGAAGTGCGCATGTGTATGTGTGTGTGTGCATCATGTGCGCATGCATGTGTGTGTGTGTGTGTGTGTGTGTGTGTGTGTGTATAGATTTCTTGGGATTCCTCTCTGGAAACTTACTCTATTTTATTTTCATTTTTTAAAAACAGAATCTTGATTTTCTAGTGTATTTTCAAGTTCGACCCTTAGCATGTACCCAGATACACTGAAGTCATCAAGAACTTGACTTGTCATTGAAATGCTCATGTCCAGGTCAGGAATAGTTTGTCTTGGGACACACCAGCACTGGCACAAAGGCAAACTCAATTATGAAATAGAGTTGTTGAAGGCTGCTTTTGACAAGCTAGTGTTTGAGGATGGCTTTAGTGCCCAAATTAGAGGTGGGTAAAGAAACAACTTACATGCTAATAGTATTGAATAGGTCAGAGAAATTGATGTCCCCCTTTATCTTAGGATGTGCCTCCCTGTCTGCTCATATACCCAAGCCTGATTCATTGCTTGATTCTGGTGAAAAAAACAACAGCAGCCTAGATTGCATTTTACATCCTTCTCAGGCATCCTCATGTGTCCCTCCATTTGAAAAACACAAACTGAGGTGTAAATTCTACATATGATCATCAAGATTGTCCAGTGAAGATCATAGCCAACTACATTTTATTGTGTTAGGTATGCTTTCCACCCTCAAGAAAATCAGTTTTATGTAACAGCACCTGCTCACAGATCTAATATAATTTTGATATGGTTGCCACTAGAAGGAAGCTTATTAAGAGTACAAAAGAGCTAACATAGAACTCAGAGAAATGCACAATCTGCACAAATCTCAAAAAGACAGGATACAATTAAAATTCAGTACATACTGTAACTGGGACTATAGGACTGCACAGGGCTTTTCCATAATCTTAAAACTGAATATAATTTTTAACCTAAACCAAGATGGAGGAATTTACTCAAAACTCACTGCCTTTGTAGTTACATATAAGAAAGAGCAAGGGCCACATTTCTATGGCTTTATGATGGACTGCACATTCTCTTCCATTCTGTTTTACATACTTAGAATAGATTTCATTTTCCTCTTCAAAATCTGTGCCCTCCAGTAAACCTACCAAGGTCAGATGGGAATGGCAAAACATCATCTTGATTCCTCTGAAAAAAAAAGTCCAGCAGCCAACCAACCCCCCCCCATTTAATATACCACCGTTACATCTATCAAAGAAGTGAAAGAAAGGGAAAAAAAGGAATTATGGAGCCAACCAGTACTGGATGGCTTTTGACTGAAACCCAAGACAGCAGAATGACTGTAGCACCTCTTCTCCCAAAGCAGCAACAGTGGTCAAAGCAACCAAGTAATAAATATTTATCTAATATTTTCTATATGTATGACCTTTTTGTATCACTGGGTGTTACAAAGAACTATAAGGCAAAGCTCTTATTTCCAAGGAAGTTATAATTACCTTGAGACAATAACTAAGGCTGCCTATCTATAAATGCTAATGAATAGTATAGATAATGAGCATGATGAGAATTCAGAAGAAGAGATTTTGTGAGGCTTGGTGTACAAAGGAAGCTGGGATTTTGCATTTTGTCTGAAAGGATGTGTAAGCTTTTGATGGGTGGAAAGAAGGGAAAAGAGCATTACAGGTAAGGCCAATAAAGTGAACAGAAGCACAGAGGGGAGAATGTGCAAAATATGTAGGCTACTAAGTAAAACGGTTTTTCAGGTGCAGAGAGAACAATAGGTCAAACTAGAAAAGAAGACTGAGGTTAGGTTCTTGAGCTCTATGAACTCAATAGAAATCTAGAAGTAGGTAGCTATTAAAGGTTTTTGAGGAAGAGAGTAATATAATCAAAGCATTATTTTAGAAAGACTGATCTATGTTTGATACGCTGGATGGATCAGAATAGGGGGAGCAGAGAGACCCTAGGATTAGATGGCTTCTCTCTCAGAGAATGAATGAGATTACAAAGGGCTGAAATTAGGTGATGGCAGAGGAAGTGGTGAAAAAAAAGAGAAGTGAACAAAGTGGTGAACAAAGAAGAAGCAGGGCTTGAAGACTAATTTGATTTGGGAAGTTCAAATGAGGAAGGAGTCAAAGATGAAATAACTATTTCAATCCTGGTTGAGTGGAAAGATTGAATATACACAGCAGAAAGAAGAGTATACACAATGACTAAGCAATGTAAATAAAAAGATTACTAAAAAGAAGTCAAACCTTGAATAAATGAAAAACAAATACTGATCCCAGAGAATAGATAATGAAACACACAATACACCTCTGCATGGCAAAGAAATAGGGGAGTAGCCTGATGACAGAAATAATGAAGCTCAGGAGGGTGAGCAGTATTGGATGAAATAAGTTGAGCCTGAGGTAAAAATGAGATTTTCACCTGGAGAGGAGCAGTGAATAGTTGGAGATATGAGATATGAGCTCAGGGAAGCTTGGGAAAGAAGTCAAGCCCAGAAAGAACTCATGGAAGAACTCAAAAAGGGAGCTTAAAAATCATATAAGAGAGGTAGAAGAAAATTTGGGAAAAGAAATGAGAGTGGTATAAGAGAATTATGAAAAAAAAAGTTAACGGCTTGGAGAAAGAAAACTATTTAGTAAGTAGAATTGGCCAAATGGAAAAGAAGATACAAAAATCCACTGAAGAGAACAACTCCTTAAAAAGTCCAATTGACCAAATGGAAAAGGAAGAACAAAAGCTAACTGAGGAAAACAACTCTTGAAAGTTAGGATTGGGCAAGTGAAAGCTAATGAGACATCAAGAATCAATCAAACAAGTTTAAAAGAATGAAAAAAAAATAGAAGAAATTGTAAAATACCTCATTGGAAAAAAACTGACCTGGAAAATAGATCCAAGAGAGATAATATCAGAATCATTGGACTACCTGAAACTCATAATCAAAAGGAGGACCTGGAGAGCATCTTTTAATAAATTATCGAGGAAAACTGTCCTGATATCCTGGAACTTGAGAGCAAAATAGACAATGAATCACCTCAGGAAAGAGATCCTAAAATAAAAACTCCAAGGAATATTTTAGCTAAATTTAAAGACTAACAAGTCAAGGAAAAAAATACTGCAAGCAGCCAGAAAGAAACATTTCAAATATCGGAGAGCCACAATCAGGATTACATAGGACTTGGAAGCTACAACATTAAAGGATCAGAGGTCATGGAATATGACATTCTGAAAGGTGAAGGAGCTAGAGCCATAACCAAGAATCACCTACCCAGTGAAATTAAGCATAATACTTCAAGGGGAAAAAATGGTCATTCAATGAAATAGAAGGATTTCAAGCTTTCATAAGAAGACCAGAACTGAACAAAAAAAAATGATCTCCAATATCAAGACCCAAGAGAAACCTAAAAAGGTAAAAAGGGAAAATAAAACATAGAAGATTCAAAGGAGCTGAAATGTTTATATCCCTACATGAGAAGATTACTTGTAATTCTTTTAAAAAAAATGCACCACATCTAGAAGGAATATACACAGACAGAGGATATGGATATAAAGTAAATTTGAAGGAATGACACAAAAATAAGGGAAGAGAAAGAGGAGTACATTGGGTGAAAAAGAAAGGGAGAGGTCGAATGGGGTAAATTATTTCACATGAAAAGATGTGAAAAACCTATTACAGTGGAGGGAAAGATCGGAGGAAATGATGGGCATCACTTGAACCTTATTCTTATCAGTATTGGCTCAAAGAGGGAAAAATATACACAATCTATTGAATATAGAAATCCATCTTACACAGCTTCAGAGAGGATTCTGGGAAGATGATGGAGTAAGAAAATTCCAAACTCTCCAGATATCCTCTACATACAAGACAAAATAGCACCTCAGGGCAAATGTAGAGTGGCAAAAATAAATAAGAGTTGGGGTCAGAACAGTGGTCCTCCTGGGACAACCAGATTAGATCTGAAGAAAGATCCCAGGACTGAGGTTTTGGCCTGAGTGAAATGTAAACCTCTCCAGACTAGTTCCACTGAGAAAGCAAGTTGCAAGCCCTGGGGGCATTTGGATTAGGAGGTACCTTGACCTCAGCTGCAGAAATTTTCACTTCCTGGAAAGTGTGGGGAGTCTGGCATCTGAGTTGGGGAAGACTGAGGGAACCTCTGCTGACAAGGGAAAGTTTGATATACCAGATCCAAGAGAAATTATGGCAAACATCAAAGGCAAACAACAAGGTACTCAAGAAGGACAAGTTGTTTACTTTTTATACCTGAAAATATAAACTATATGTCTAGGATTGTCATTATTAATTGGGTAGCTTAAAAGAAAGAGTAGGGTAGAGCTGAGTATCATGTAGTTCTAAAAAGCAAAATGATGTAGGAAAAGGTAAAAAGAGTAATTATCTCATATAAATGAGGTGCAAGAGGAGGAACTAACACAGAAGAATTAGATGGGGGAGGAGGGCTAGCAGTTCTGGGACCCTACTTTCATCAAGAATAGGTTAAAACACAATAAATGCATATATCAAGATGGGTATAAAATTCTTCTAAATTCAGAAAGAAATAAGAGGGTAAGGGGATAGGTTGGAGGGAGAGAAGAAGGTAGGGATTCTTGGGAGGAGGGAGGTTAAGGAATAGGAGAGAAAGGTAATGGTAGAAGTAAAGTAGAGGACAACCAAAGAGGAAATCTTAGTAAAACAAAGTAAAATAAATTAGCAAAGTTATTGTGATAGTTTGTGTAACATCTGACATTTGTAGCACCCCTTACTTCTCTATTTTAAATTGTTTTCCTTAATTAACAGAAATCTAGTTTTCTGCCTCCCATTCCTTAACCTATTGAAAACTAAAAAAAAAAAAAAATTTAAAAAGAAATTATAAATTCCTTGTAAAAATAAGCACAGTCAAGTACAACAAATTCCCTCACTGACAGCATGCAAAAATATAGACGTCTCATTCTATATCCTAAATTCATCTCCTGTCAGGAAATGGATAGCATGTTTCATTATCAGTCCTCCGGAATCACATATGATCATTGTATTGATTATACTTCTGGTGGCATAGTGGATAGAGTGCTATAGGCCTGTAGTCAGGAAGACCTGAATTCAAATCTGGCCTCAGACTTTTATTAGCTGTGTGACCCTGGGCAAGTCACTTAACTGCCATTTGCTTCAGTTTTCTCAACTGTAATATGGGAATAATAATAGTACCACTGTCCCAGGATTGTTATGAGGATCCAATGAGATAATATTTGCAAAAGCACCTAGCATGGTGCCCAGCACATAATAGGTGCTATTAAAGTGCTTATTCCCTCCCCCCACCTTTTATAGTTCTTACAGCTTTCAAATTTGTTTGTCTTTCAAGCATTTCTTATTATTGTTCTCTCGGTTCTGCTCATTTCATGCTTTAACCATTGGTAAGAATATTCAAAATTGTTTATTTTTATAACTTTGATGTTCTAGTATGACTCATTCTTCTGGTTCTCCTTACTTCACTCTGCATCAGCTTGTACAAATCTTTCCAAATCTCTGAAATCATCTATTTCCTCATTTCTTACAGCACAGTCATATATACACATGTCACAATTTATTCAGCCATTCATAAATTGATGGATATCCTTTTAGTTTCCCAGGTTTCTTTTATTATAAAAAGCTGACATAATATTTTTGTACATATAGGACTTTTTTCCTTTTCCTGCGCCAAAGGGCGTATGTGTTTTTAATAATGCTTTGTGTATAACTCCAAATCACTTTCCAGAAGGGAAACTCAGGCTACTAGAGCCAAATGAAAATGATTCAAATTATTACTAATTAGAGAAATACAAATAAAAGCAATTCAGAGATTCCACCTGACACTCTTTTTAGCCCAACCCTGGAAACTCTGAATACTTTTAAGGAATGAGTAAATCCCTAGTTACAGGCAAGCATATTAGAAAGGATTTTGCTGGAATTTTTTATTCATATCCTTAGTCTATTTATCACTTGGGGAATAGATCTTATTCTTGTAAATTTGAATCAATTCCAAGTTGGAAATGAAACTTTCATGAGGGAAATTTGATGCAAAGATTTTTTTTTCCTATTCAATTACTTTCCCTTTTCATCTTACATTTACTAGATTTGTTTGGACAAATTTATTTTTAATTTTATGTAATCTTTTCATTATTTCTCTGGAGATTCTTGACCTTTTTTGCCTCCATATGAAATAAAAATACTTTTTTAAAAATCCAAAAGAAATAAAAGATATAGGCCTTGCTTTAAACACTGCCTCAGTTCTAACTCCCTGGGAAAAGAAATCATTCATAAAATTTCCTAATGATCTCCTTTAGATCTATGATAAGTCAAGTCTATCTATTTGGATCTCTTTGAAGCTTAACCCTGCAGGCTCTCAATACTTTTAGATAACAGATAAATCCCTAGTTACAGGCATGCATATAAGAAAGGGTTTTGAGAAGGCTAAGAAACATAAGCAGTTTGGAATGAGGTAGAAATGAATGAATGAAGGTTGCTGATATTCTGGGGAAATTATCCACAGAAGATCAGAAAGATGTAGCATGAGCCAGCTTGGATCCTAGATGTAGTATTAGCTAATTCTTCGTCCACTAGAAGGAGAAAGTAGATCCACATAAAGCAGATGAAGTAATAAAAGGCTGATGTTTAGGAAGTCATAAATTAAATTAGCAGCATTCCCATTGGATTCTGATTGGAAAGGAAAGAGATCTTGGGCTAAAAAGAATGCATGGTCATTGTGAGTTTTTATTTTTAATTACTTTCAGTTTGTACATCACCATATTTTATGGGGCATACTGAATCCAATGTGAAGCCACACGCTTCTCAATAGACATGTAGAAAACAAAGCAGAATGAAATTAGAAAAAAGTAATAAGCAAAAGGGAGTTATAGAGATGGAGACTAAAGGGGAAAAGAAGGTTTTGGGAATCACAAGTAGCTATGCATATAAGATAAGTTAAAATGAGGATCAATTATCTTGAAACTTGGAGGGCAGGACAGAAAGGAATAAATTTGTTACATCAGAGATAGAAAAAGTTTATGAATAAGGGATACAGAAGGATGTAGTTAGAGGATTTTTTTAAAGGTTGTACTTTTCCCTTCTTATATAATTGGCTTTGAAGTGACATCCAGGTCGACATGTCCGATTCAAGAGCCACCTTTCCACTTAAAGTCTTTCCTAATCCCTGCCAACAGCTGCTGGTGCCTCCTTCCAGGCCAATTACCTTGAATTTGGGGTGGTATGATGACCAGGGTGAGTGTTGCACTGGGCAATAGTCGGGCATGCACTCTGATCTACAGGAGATGCCCCAGTCCAGCAGATGGAGAGTGTGTTCCACTGATTGTCTCCCCTGATGGAAACACATTGTGTCCTCTGATTGAATGTAAGCTTTCTGAAGTTAGAGGCTGTTTCATTTTTTTTCTTTGTGTCCTAAGCACCTAGCATAATGTCTGACATACAGTAGAAATTGATTGATTGATGTGAAACAAGCAGAAGTTAAATGAGGACAGATTTGGGAGTCATCTGCATGGAGGTGATAATTGAAAGCAATGGAGTAGAAGAGACCTTCAAAAGAAACAGCTGAGCGAACAGCTTTGTTCTATATCATTATAGGAACAAATTTTCCTCCAATTCTCTGAAGGCTTATCTCTGAAATGGAAAACAAAAAAGCCCTGGACTGAGCATCAGGAGTTCTAAGATCTAGTCCCAGCTCTGCCGCTAAGACCCATGTGACCTTAGGTAAGTCACCTAAGGCAAATGTCCCAGCTCAGTCTCCTCATCTGTAAAATGAGGGAATTGGGTTAGATGATACTTAAAGTGGTCCCATTTAACCATCCAATTCTGTAATTGTGCGATACTGTCATCAATTGCAACATCCTCCATGGTTACCAGTAAATCTAAGACAGGACCTAGGTGTAGCCACAGCTTTTGGAGGTCAATCTCCAATATACAGCTTTAGTTATGATGCAGTATGGTATAATCAATAGAGTGCTAAGAAGACTCAGTGTGGACCTAGCCTCAGACATTTATTTGTTATGTGAACTTGAGCAATTCTTTTAGTCTCTCTTATCCTCAGTTTCCTCATTGTAAGATAAGGGACTAAATGTCCTCTTATGTTTCTTTCAACTCTCAATCTATAATCAACTTTAAAAATTATATATATTATTACAATTATAATGTATTATACATAGTTTTAATATTGTATGTAATATATAATATAATAATATTATATTGCATATTGTATTTATATATATATATTGTTTTTACATCACTCATTTCCAATATCTCACCCTACTCATCTCTCCAGTGCACCGACCCTTGGAATACTGAATGGTGGGGGGTGGAGGGAAGAGTAAGACAGAGTATGGGAAAGGAGCAAGATTGGGAGAAGAAGTAAGGGAAATAGGGGAAGAAAGAGAAGAAGAACGAAGAGAATGAGAAGAAGAAGCAGGGGACATAAGAAAAAGAAAAGAGAATAAGAAGGAAGAGGTGGAGGAAAAGGAGGAGAAAGAGAAGGAAGGAAAAGGAACAAGAGAGGAGAAGAAAGAAGAGAGAAAAAATGGAGAGAAAAGAGGAGAGAGAAAACACTTCAGAAAAAATAACTCACATAGCAACTATATCTGATAGTCTATACAACGTTCCACCCTCACTGTCCTTTGGCTATCCTTTCTTCAAGTTATTTAGGATATGAGTCCCACTCATTTTAAAGTGTTGGTCTCACAGCTACCTCTTTAGCATGAAATAAGATGATTTGTTGGGAAAATTACAACTTGTCACACAGAGCACAGGAAGGGGGTGGCTAGAGTCTCATCATGGCAGAGGGCCCAAATCAAGCAGGTATGTATTTCATTCTTAAAGGACATGCTGTTTTTCAAAGCCTGACACCAGAGAAGATGGGCCATTTATCTATGTGAGTTAATTTACCACTATATAGTTCTGAATAATAGACGCTGGAGAGATAGTATGGGATTAATATCAAGGTGGCTCCTGTAGCTGTAAAAATCCATTGATTGGCTCCCTTGGAAATAACATACAGAAACTGTGATGGCAAATTTTGTGGTTTCAAAGGTCAGTGATGTAGATTTTGCTTCAGATATATGAGTGAAATATAGCCCCTATGTCCCTTGCTACTTAAACTACCTTCTTGAAGACATAATTTGTCTCTTTCTCCCTTGGCTCTTTTCTTATAAAGATCATTGATCAGCTAATGCTCTATACTATTGCTCACTCTGACAATTCTTAGAAGTTGCTCTAATTATGATCTGGTCCTAGGTAAATCCAGAGTCTGTGAACTTGATTTTTCAAAAAAAAAACTTTGGTAAGAGCATTTCAATATAATTGATTCCCTTTATAATTCTGTGTATTTTATTTTATGCATTTAAAAATATTTTCTCCTCAGAAAGGGACTTGCTAAAGAAGGTTAAAAAAAAAAAACCTTGACTAACTCAGTGCATGCTTCAGGCATCTAATATTATCTTCATGGTTGTCAACCAGCCTGGTTCTAGTTTGTCTCTAAATCTAGAGAAATCCTAGCTCTTGGAAGCAAGGTTCTTAGAACTCAATACACTTGGAAGCATGGCACAATGGAGAAAACAGTGGACCTGGAGACAGGGAGATCTTGGTTCAAGTAACATTCTTAGACACTTATTAGCTGGGCAACTCTGAGCAAGTTACTTAAGCTCTTTTTGTCTGTTTTCTCATCTATAAAAGGAGGGAGTCTGACAGGATTGCTTCTAAAATTCCTTCCAGTCCAAATCTCTTATCCTATGAACAATGGTTCAGGTTACAGTGCTAACCAAGGAACTGAGATCTGTTCTTAAATGAGTTTAATCAGGTTCAATCTAAGAGACCTAGGATCACTTATCTTTTGATGGAGGAAAACCAAGTCCCTTGATTTTCCCTAGAAGTGACTTGATCTCCCAGGGGTCCTCCAGATATCCTAAGGGTAACCTAGGGCAATCATGAACATACCTCAGAGCTGAACTATATCCCCAGGCCTGCCGAATCAAACTGGTCACTGGGAGATAAGAAAGAAGGTAGCTATATTAATCTAGGAATTTGTCTCATTCTTGTATTTCTAGGCTAGCATAGGTCAGTGGTGTAATGTGAGAAACTCCTATTAGAATTTTATAATGTACATTTTATTAGGTAGCATCCTGAGACACATTTTTTTTTTGTTCCTTAAACGCATAGGGTGTATCACTCTACCTTTCCCTGATAAATGTTCCCATTACCTCATTTTCTTACTCATAGATTTTGAAAGAGCCGCAGTGGACTCTTAGATAACTAATCTATACCCCCAAGTACAGTCCTGCCCCTTTTGGTGAATGGTATCAGTTGCATCTCAGAATTCTCATCATATTTCATTTAATGTGAGTGAATCCCTTATGCATAACAAAATGTTCTAAGTACATAATCACTGCCTGCCTAGAGCCAACATTTCTGGAAGCATCCTTATCTGGAGAGAGAATATTCCCCATAAGCAGGAAACACACATTTTCCAAAAGACTTGGAAAATCCCTGTCCATCCTTTTTTTCCCCCTCATGCCTGAGTCTTTCATTGCATACTATGGGTTATTTGGGACATAACTCAGAGAGCAGCATGGCAGATTTTAACCTGGAGAAGTATAAACTACTCATTGTCAGCTATATTCTCTCCTGCTCATGCCACTTGGCCACCCACAGTCCATTTTTACCATTTGTTGCCAAGTCTGTGCACACAGAGGATTAGATCACAGATGCAACTGACAGACCCTCTCCTGCAATGCCATAGATATCAGCACTATAATCACCTCGATGATAAGACCCATCAATCTTGCTCAGGAACTATAATTCTTCCTTTCTCCTTCCTTCCATCTTCCTTTTAGCCACATACTCATGAGCACCCAATCACCTCCACCCATTTCCTCAGTTATTAATGAGTGTCTTTGAAGATACACCTTCTAAGTGAAAACTTCGTAGAAGACCGCCCTTAGTATGGGTAGCATTGGGCATGCTAACCATCCCTTCTCAATCATTATGGAAGAAAGGAAGGAAACCTCTTTAAGTGGCAGCAAGAAAGAACTTAGGTTGGAATGGACACTTTCAGTCTACAAAGTCAATGGAATAATGGGGTTACTGAAAGTTTTCCTCTTTTATATTTTAAAAGATTAGTGAGACCTTGACCAGTGGTTCTAAAGCATTTTTATACCATGGCATCAACTCCAGAATATTTTCATAACGGGGCACATCACTAACAAACATTTAAAATCCATACAGGCTTTCTTAAAGCAATAACTCTTAACCCATCATCTGGGAAAAAACAGAAGAGAAAATATTTTGTCTCAGATTTTTCTTTTTTGATTAGTGGTCACCATTAGGGTAGCTTGCAGGGGTACTTTAAGGGGTCCTTTTTACTATATGACTCATCTTAACAAATAAGCAAACAATTTTAGACTGTTGGCTGTGAACAAAATAAAAGATATGTCTCACACACAGAAATTATAGGATAGAAATCAAACTATAAGTAATCACCAAAATCATTTTGTTCAGTGAAAAGTCAAAGGGCCATATTTGAGGACCTAGAGGGCCACATGTGGCCTTGAGGCTACAGGTTCTCCACTCCTGATAAACGAATATCCCCAACTTATGGGGAAGAAGTAACTAGGGCCCCAAACTAATATATACATATTACATAAACATACTCTCTCTCTCTCTCTCTGTATATATATGTAACGTTATTGTGAATCTAGCAAGGAGATTAACATAGCTATTTATTGGGAAGTCCCTATTATATTTTTCAAAAGTATTGACAACGTTTTAAGTTGTTATAGTAAAGACCATTATATTTTTGCATGATAGGTGGGAAGGAAATAAGCACTTTATGAATAATATTTCACTTAATCCTCACAAAAACCCTGGGAGCTAGGTGCTGTTATTGCCATTTTACTGTTAAGAAAACTAGGGAAAACAAGTTAGATGACTTGCATAGGTCACATAATAAGAAAGTATTTGAGATCATATTTGAACTCAGGCCAGCCTGACACCAGGCCCAGAGTTCTAGCCACTGTGCCAAGTAGCTGCCAGATATAGGAATGGTACGATTACTATAATGTGGAGATCCACAAAATCTTTTGACCACAAAGTTAAAAAAAAAAGGAGTCCTTCCTCTCCTTTCCCACATCTGCATAGGTTGGGGCAGAGGTGTTCTGGAACCAGCTTGAACAGGCTTAGATGACCAGATTGTTAAATTTTCAGTGTGGCCTTTTATACTTTGGAAAACTGACAAATGCTACAAATCAGGGCTTTGTTTATTTGTTGTTGCTGTTGATTGTCTAGATTTAAGAAGGTAATAGAGAAAAATGTTAAGAATGTAGATTATGTTTAAAAGTATGTTCTGTATACTTTTAAATATATGTATATATATGTGTATATATATGCATGTATGTATATATGTATATGTGTGTGTGTGTGTGTGTATATACATATATATATATATATATATATTTATAGATATGGTTGCTCAACATTTACCAATATACCCCTGGATAGTAAACTATGCATATGAAACAGTACATAGGGTCAGACTTTTTTTATGTGTGAGTAGATTTGCTGAGCTGACTCGTTCCTTTTTTATTTTTTGCCATAAGGGATAGTTAGCTCTCTAGGAAGATGTGAAGAGAAGAGTATATTGGAAAATTTAGGTGAGATTAAAAGCAAGCTGACTATTTAAAAGTGGGGAGGTATTTCATTCAACAATACAATTGGAACCAGAAAGGAGTTCAGAGCCCAGCCTCTCTTATTTTGCAGATAAGGAAACTTAAGATCAGTGAGTGACTTGTCAAAAGTTCACAATGACAGTAAGGTTCAGAGGCCACACTTGAACCTAGGTCCCTCTGCCTCCAGTGGCAGTGACATGTCCCTTGTACCATTCCTTAAACCATGATAAGTTTGGAGTCCCCTAAAAGGGGATGATTTATTGACTAAAAGGGGATGACTTGATGAGTGGAATGTATCCCATAGTGCAAACAAACCACACAAAGCTAGATTTAAAACAGACCTAACAACACCCCTAACTCTAATGCAAAGATGAAAATCTATCTGGAAACTCTGCCACCAAAGCCACAAAAATCCGATCATGATAAAGAGGGATAATTACCCATTGCGAAGAAAGGGATGCCCAGGAGGGTGGAATTGTATTTTCCATCAGTGATGAAGAATATCCCTGCTGCAGTTATGCTGGAGATGCAAACTGTCAGCACACCCAAGAGGCCCAGAAAAGGCTTGCTCCGAAGGCAGTCTTTCATTGAGCTGGAGAGGGTGGCTGTGGTCAAGATCAGCATGAGGCTCACCAGGATCTTGCTCCTGGCCAGAATGCTGGTCTTATGAAAGTCTCTCCAGAGACTAAAGGATACTAGAGAGAACAGCTGGAAGTCCCGGTGCTCCTCTTGCAGTTTCCTCATCAGTTTGCAGAACTCACTCTCCCACTTCTCCCCAATAAGGTCTTGAGTGGCAGAGCCATAGGTCTGGAGGTAGTAGGTGATTTGAATGGCTCTGGCTGACTTGACCCGCTGGTCTTTACTGTTGGGCACATCGACACCACCCAGTTGGTGTCCAATAAAGGTGCTCCTCCCATCCTTGGAAACATAAAAGGAGACTCAGGTTATGGTGGGACACAGTATAGTACACAATCCAGACTGAAGTTCCTTACTCTAAGGGAAAGAGGCCATTAGATTGTGAGCTCCTTGAGGGTCAGAACTGTCTTTTGCCTTTCTTTGTAACCCCAGTTCTTGCCACATAGCAGGCATTTAATAAATGTTTATTGACTGATTGACCATTAAAGACTAACTGCAAACTAACTGGGAACTGACTCAAATGATATGGAGTCAACTGAGGACTAGAAAGTAAACTCAGTCTTTTAAATTAACATGGGATATACCATGCAGTATTATCAATATCACAAAAGACAGCTGCAAAGCCACAAACCTCCCTTCCCACCACCCACACGCGCATTAATAACTTCACAATCATCCCACACTTCCATCCCCTAACACCTTCCTTCTTTGTGAGCCAAATGTAAGCTCCTAGAACAGAGCACTACATTCCCTGAATCTGATTCCATCTAATATGAAGCATATCATGAAAGGCAGTATGGGCTGCTGGTCTGGGAGTTGAAAAGTTCCACCTCTGATACATACTCACTGAGTGACCTTGGGTAAATCACTTGACTTTTCAGGACACTGGGCAACTTTGTAAGATTGTAAGCTGTAGAAAAGGGTGCTGACACCCAGAGAAAGAACTATGGAGTCTGAATACAGATCAAAGCATACTATTTTAACCTTTTTTGTTTTTTTTTCTTTCTCATCATTTTTCCCTTTTGTTCTGATTCTTCTTTCACATGACTAATATGGAAATACGTTTCATATGGTTTTACATGTATAACCTATATCAGATTGCTTGACATCTTGCGGAGGGGAGAGGGGAGGGAGGGAGAAAAAAATTGGAATTCAAAATCTTATAAAAGTGAATGTTGAAAACTATCTTTACATGTAATTGGAAAAAATACTATTAAGTGGGGAAAAAAGAAAAAAGAAAAGAAAAGACTGCTGACCTCCATTTGTAGAAAGATATTTCTCAACCAGGCAGTTCCCTATACCAATAAAATAACAGATCTAGTCCCTGTTATCAGGGAGCATGGTATAAGTCATTAGCAATCACCACCACCATCACCAACCTAACAACTAGTCATTTATTATTCTGCATTTCAGTGGCTTAACCAAAGCATTTTTATTTAGTCATGTACACAAAGGGAGTATCCTACCATGGACACACAAGCAAGTCTCACAGACATATTCTCCCCTGGGGTAGAGTATGGCTGGCCAATTTGTAGCCTTACAACTGGGTTAAGGAGATCAAGAATAAATTGAAGATTATACAGCATAGAAAGATGAATGGGGGACAGAAAAATATTTGGAGAAATATAGATTTAGGAGATTGAAAAAGCTGTGGTGATCTGGTATAATAACAGACTGGAGATTGAAACATTTTAAGAAAAAAAGTACTATAGATTTGGGCAAGTTGTTCCATTTTCCTACTTAGAGATAGCATTCTTTCCCATGAGAACACCATAGTTTTTTTAAGTTAGCAATACCAACTCTACCGATAGGCCTTTGTTGTGATGTCAATCTTTCTAAAAGCACAATTGATTAAGTGAATTTAGGGGCCTGCTTTTGCAATCAAAAACTCCATTATGCCCTCAGCTACATAGACAGTTCACTTTCTCTCAGCCAGACTTCCTTAGGATTAATTCATTTCTGGCAATTTTTTTTTCCTAAATAAGAAATGAACATTCAAAATATTTAGCTCTTTAAATGCCCAAAATCATCTGTACACAGGTGGATTTTCAGGGAGAAAACAAGCAATCTACTTTTTGTGAGCAACCTTAATGTCAGTAAAGGCAACTAGGTGACACAGTGTAAGTCTTGGATCTGGAATCAAGTAGACCTGAGTTCAAATCCTGCCTTACACACATACCATCTGTGTGACCCTGGGCAAGCACTCTCATCTATAAAAGGAGAGGGGGTTGGATTTGATAGCCTCCAAGGTCCCTTCCAGCTCTAGATGTTTGATTCACTGATCTGATGATTGGCACTCCTTGGAGGAATCAAAGAAGAGATGGAAAGTCATCAGGTGAGAAATTACTTGTCCTCATGGTTCACTTTCGTAATATTAGGATGGTAACACACTTAAGAGACCTGAAAGGATCTCGGTGAGCACTCCAACAACAGAGATTGCATTGCCCCTTTCTTCTCCGCCCTGCCCCACTCTTCATGTCCTAATAGATGGATGAATTGCTTTGGCCAAATAAAAGAAGAAATAATAACAAATCATCTAGTGGTCAATCTACTGATGCTGAACTTCTCCCCATTTAGGTAGTTAGCTCTAAGTACTCTATAATGCAGACACACATTCTGCTGTTGGTCTTGGGCTCAAAGCCCTGTCAGTGTGGTACAACCTGAAAAAGTCTGTGCTCTGCTGGCATTGATTTTGAGAACCCAGGATCACCTCCTTGCCATAATGAGGCAACAACACAGAACTTTAGCAGAAGTAGCAGAGAATAGTGTGTGGCAGCTAAGTGGTGTGGTGGGTAGGGCATTGACCTTGGAATTAGGAAGTCATGAGCTGGAATCCTGCCCTAGACATTTATTAGCCAGGTAACTCCTTGGGCAAATCATGTATGGACAAGTCACATAACCTCTCAATCTCATACCCTTATCTGCAAAACGATGGGGATAATAATTGCACCTACTTCCCAGGGTTGTTGTGAGGACCAAATGAGATATCATAGGCAAAGAACTTTGAAAGCTTTAAACTATTTTATAAATGTTAGTTATTATCATAACACCTAAGATTATTAGAAGGAATTTAAATAGAACAAGTTCAAAAATACTTCTAATACATGCTTCTAAAAGGGCCCTTCAACTAGATTCTTGATGTTGAGTTGGAAGGGACCACAGAGACCATCTAATACAGCCTCTTCATTTTACAGGTGAAGAGTCTGAAACCAAGGGAGATTAAGTGACTTGTCCAATATAACACAAGTAGCAACATCACAGGTGAGATTTAAAGCCAGGACCTTTTACTCTGTTGTAAGTGCTGCCTCTTATGCCAAACACATTCTGTTTCTTCTCCCAAACTCAAAAATAAAGGTGAATTAACATACTATCAATTCCACTCAATTCACTAAGTCTAACCAATCTGAGCAAAATTATGTTATTCTGAGCCAGGATTTGAAAGGTTTTTTACCTCATTTTCTATTAAGGTATCAAATTTTACTCTTTTTTTTGACTCATTCTAACTTTGGGCTCACTTTCTAGCCTTTCCATCTAATAGCACCACTGATGGAACTGAGGTCTCCTGTGAGTCCTTTGATTAAGAAACAGCATAGATTTATGAAAAGAGCACTGACTTTTGAATTAAGGGACCAGAGTTCAAATCTTATCTCTGTTGCTTACTGTCAGGGTGACTTTGAGCAAATCACTTAACTTCCTTTGGCCTTAGTTCTCTCATATATAAAGTGAGGGATTTGAACTAGATGTCCCCTAAGGCCATTTTCAGCTCTTATACCATGATCCTATGGTGTAAACTCTGTGAAATAATGAGGCTAAATGAATACAGGTCAATTATAAAGAGGAAGACTGGGTAGCACAAGGAAATTCACTCTGGGGCACAGAGATTTTTTTTTTTCTAAATCAAGGTTCTATTTGATCAACTCAGCCTCAGATAATCAATTCAGCTAATCCCCCAGAGGTACATATTTATTTGCTTAAGTTTTATGGGTTTCCTCCTTTCTTCTCTCCCTTCTTCCCTCCCTCCCTTCCTTCCTCTATCCCACTATCCCTCCTCCTTTTCTTCCTCCCTCCCTCACAGATAACTTGTTTTTGAAACTGCTTTGCCCTTCTGGGTATTTGAAAGGGAAAGTATCAAAAAAGCTTGCACTATGTCATTCAACATGTGTTACTCTGACTGCCTGTACTCATTTTAGTCATCAAAATGACTTCTGAGGGATTTTTAGCAAGTGAATGATCTGAAGATTTATGGGTCTCTCAGGAGTCATTTTGCAGATTATAAAGGATCAAAGGAAATGTTGATAATACAGTTGGCCAAAATTTAAAAAAAATTTAGGAAGTCTAAATATAGGTTTTTAAAATAATAGGTCTTCATTGGCTTTGCTTGGCTGCTAAAACCCTCCATTTTGAAGTTATCTGATTTCTTTCCTTTTTATTTAACAAAAATTACATTAGAAAAGACATGCTTGTTATCTGTTTATTATATCTAAATGGATGGAGCAAAGAGAACAGATTTCCTTCTCCTTTCCCTCTGTCATGAAAACAAACTAATAAAGTCTAAGGTCCTTTGAGGTTTTTGAATGGAAAATGCTCCTGCAAAAGTTAGTCTGTTTTTGTTGCAGTCTATACGCTCTAATTGCAAGAAAGCAAGAATGGGCTTTTCACAAAAGCCTGGGAGCACAATCCAAACATTTTTTGGTAAGGTTTCTTTGAAGGAGAAACAATATGAAGGCACCTAAAACAACTTTACATAAAGACCTTGTCATTTAAAGGAGTTATAAAATAAAATAAAATTGATAAATGGAGTTTTTTCTTGACTTAAAATACAGAAATATATGTGTAAGGCAAAGTGCCCTCACAGCAAAGTTGGGTAAGGTTTAAAGAATAATCCTCCTAGGCTGTGAATTTTCTCTTCTTTTTTTTTTTTCCTAAGACTGGGTCTTCTTGTCTTGAGGAGGCTGGAAGTTCAAGGTTTACTTAGGGAATGACCCCACCACTGATATGCAACGGAGCTTTGTCCTCAGTTTTTCACTACCCAGGCCTGTTTGACACTCCTTAAGCAGCCTGGTGGACCCTCCCTGGCACTAACCATATTGGTGCCAGACTTAATGTGGACACACAATAGGCCTAGTTCAGCTCAGAATTCCTGATCTCAAGCGATCACACAGCTTCACCTTCATTCTTTCCAATGGCAAGGGTTTTGTAATCCTTGAGCAAGCCACTACACTTGGCCCTTGGCAGTGATTAAAGGCCAATGGTACTTGAAGGAACCTCACGAGTCACCTGGCTCAACCCTCTTGATTGACAGATGAGGAAAATGAGTCCCAGAGAAATGAAGTGACTTGCTCTATATCACATAGTGAGTAATTAACTGAACTAGGATTCAAACTAAGTGCCCTTGGCTCCAAAACCAGGATTCTTTCCTATGCAGCATACCAACTCAATCAATCAATATTTATTATTATTAATTCTTAATACTATTAAGAATCAATTAATATTATTATGTACTTGCTCGGCATCACATGTTTTGCAAGGTGCTGGTACACAGGTACAAAGAATGGTCTTATTGTCTTCCAAAATGCTTCATTCTCCCTTTTCCTCCCATTCCATTTTACTTGAAACTTTAGATCTAACTCTAAATCCTCTTCTCTTTTTTTCATTCCACAACTAAAGATAAAAAGTAAATTATGCACCTGGCAATACAATGACACAAATTCATAGTAATGAGTCAATGACTATATCAGAGAGTTAACTGAGAGCAGGTTAGGGGATTAAAATGTGAGGAAAAAAACATTGGACTCCTAGGGTACTGGACAGGAAAATCAAGTGAAGAGGGAAAGGGGTTCATAATAGGAAGGCTGGGGGCTCTGGAGATAGATGACTGCTTATTTCATAGTTTATCTTAGGGGTGACCCTATTGCTCTGGCCTCAAGAAAACCATCTATATATTTCAGAGGCAGAAAGGTTCATTCACTTTTAAGCCAAGATAGCTTGCCTTCCAATTTCCTTGTTGGAGAAGTGTATTTAGATAAGTGAATATAGTCCTACACAAAAGTTAAGCGAATCTATCTTATAAGGTTAACAATAGTTTTAGTAGTATAACGTTGTTGTTGCAGAGGAGCCAAGATGGCAGAGTAAAAGCAGTGACTTGCTTGAGCTCTCCCCCATACCCCTCCAAATACCTGTAAAAAATGGTTCTGAACAAATTCTAGAAGTGCTTTCTCCTGTGCCTCAGGTTGCAGCCATGCCTGCGACTGGGCTTCCCGGCCTAGTGCCGGTGCCTCGGAAGACACGGTGAAGCCCCCCCAATCTCCCCACTCCCCTCATCCCTCCCCCCACCCCACCCCCAGACTGGGATCTACTGCAGTGGGGCCTGGCACAGCCCCGGAGGCAGCAGCCTGGAGGTGGTCAAATCCACTTGGCCAGAGACCATGCACAGGCCTTGACCTCCAACTTCCCAGGGTCCCCAGAGACTGAGAGAAGCAGCAGGAAATGGCTGATGAGGCGCTCTTCTTGCTTCTCCACAATGAGATGGTGACTGGTGTCTACAAGTCCTCGAATCAGGGGGAGGTGAAAAATGGAAGATGCATTACTAAGCTGGACAACATGGGTTTTAGAGTAGGACAAAGATTGATAGAAAGGTTTACAAAGGACGCCGCAAGTTTCCAGGATGAATTAGATATCATGAAGTTCATTTGCAAGATTTTTGGACCACTATTTTCAAGACACTCATTGATAATCTAAGGGCAAATCATCAGGGCATCAATGTGCTTCAGGACAACAAATTTTGACTCCTGACTCAGATGTTGGCAGGAAAACAGTATTTAGATCATGCTCCTAAGTATTTAGCTTTTACATGTGGCTTAATCAGAGGTGGCTTATCAAATTTGGGGTTAAAAAGTATTGTGACAGCTGAAGTGTCAGCAATGCCAGCATTAAAAATTTCAAGTGATGATACAGAAGATGTAGTATGTACTCAAATGCTTCTACAATGTAAAGAGATTAAATTATTCATGTATGAAGAAAAAAAATTCTACAGCAGCAGAACCCACAAAAAGACAGATTAAAACAAATTTCCAGCCAAAGACAACGTAGATGTTTGATTGGAAAGGTCTGTTACTCTGGGGTGGGAGATGATCACAGTTCAGTGTGGGCCATACAGGCAAAGACCAGGCCTCAGGAAACCTGGAGCAGGCCTCAAGGGACTGAATTGAGGGGATCTGTGGCAGTTTCCAGACTTCTCAACCCATAAACACAGCTTAGAAGGTCTGTAGGAAAGGTCTGTTGGACCTCAGTGAGAGAGGAACTCAGTCCAGCCCCAATTCCTGCTTAGCCCCAGGATGGCGGCTGCTTCTGGAACTCTCGGCCCACATTCAGATCAAGCATCTGATCAGAGGGGGATTACAGGGATCTCTTTGCTGGTGCTGAGGCAGGATTCTCCTGCTTTGCCTGTGTTTGGATCTGGGTCACAGTTCTGGGTGGCAACCCTGGGGGGAGAAGGAGTACTGGCATGGTGGAGCTTGTAGTGGAAGTGGAGAGGGATTCCTCCTCACAATTCCAAGGAAGAAAAAAGTGCTTGTGGTCACTCATAGACCAGAGCACAGGCCAAGAAAGGAGTAAACACCTCACCTTTGATCATGCCACCTTGGAAAAGCTGAAAATTTATAGGTCCCTAGGAGTATCTCTGAAAACAGCTGCACAAAACCCTTGAAGCTTGGGACACTACATTCTCCACACTGGAAGGAGACCCCTAACTGGGCAAAGAGTTTAATAATCAAGTAATTAGCTGGAAACATGAGCAAACTGTGCAAAAAAGTCACCATAGAATCTTTTGTTGGTGACAAAGAAGATCAAAACACATAATTAGAAGAAGACATCAAAGTCAAAGGTCCTACATCCAAAGCCTCCAAGAAAAATGTGAATTGGTCCCAAGTCATGGACTAGCTCAGAAAGGATTTTGAAAAGCAAGTAAGAGAAGTAAAGGAAAAACTGGGAAGAGAAATGAGTGATGCAAGAAAATCATGAAAAACAAGTCAACAGCTTGCTAAAGGAGATCCCCAAAAATACTGAAGAAAATAATACCTTAAAAATAGCCTAACCCAAATGGCAAAAGAGATCCAAAAAGCCAATTAGAAGAAGAATGCCTTAAGAAGCAGAATTGGCCAAATGGAAAAGGAAGTCTAAAAGGTCACTGAAAAAAATAATTCCTTAAAAAATCAGAATGGAGGAAATGTGAGCTAGTGACTTTATGAGAAATCAAGACATTATAAAACATAACCAAAAGAATCAGAAGAAAAGAAAACAATGTGAAATATCTCATCAGTAAAACAACCGACCTAGAAAATAGATCCAGGAGAGATAACTTAAAAATTATTGGACTACCTGAAAGCCATGATCAAAAAAATAGCCTAGACATCACTTCTGAAGAAATTATCAAGGAAAACTGCCCTGATATTATAGAACCAGAGGGTAAAATAGAAATAGAAAGAATCCACCGATCACCTGCTAAAAGAGATCCCTAAAGGAAAACTGCTAGGAATATGATAGCCAAATTCCAGAGTTCCCAAGTCAAGGAGAAAATATTACAAGCAGTCAGAAAGAAACAATTCAAGTACTGTGGAAACAAAATCAGGATAACACAAGATTTAGTACCTTCTACATTAAGGGACCACAGGGTATGGAATATGATATTCTGAAGGTCAAAGGAACTAGGATTACAACCAAGAATTACCTACCCAGCAAAACTGAGTATAGTCCTTCAGGGGAAAAATGGACATTCAGTGAAATAAGGGACTTTCAAGCATTCTTGATGAAAAGACGAGAGCTGAATAGAAAATTCAGCTTTCAAATACAAGACTCAAGTGAAGCATGAAAAAGTAAACAGGAAAGAGATATCATAAGGGACTTATTAAAGGTGAACTGTTTACATTCCTACATGGAAAGAGGATATTTGTAACTCATGAGACCTTTCTCAGTATTAGGGTAGTAGGGGGGAATGTGTGTGTATGTGTGTGTGTGTGTGTGTGTGATACACACACACACACACATATATACATATATATAGACATAGGGCACAGGGTATGAAGGGATGATATCTAAAAAATAAAATTAATGGTGAGAGAGGATTGTACAGGGAGAAAGAGAAAGGGAGAGGTAGAATGGGGTAAATTATCTCACATAAAAGAAGGAACAAAAAACTTTTACCATGGAGGGGAAGAGGGGAGAGGTGAGAGGTGAGAGGGATGGAATGAATCTTACCGTCATTGGATTTGGCTTCAGGAGGGAATAACACACACACTCAATTGGGTATGGAAATATATCTCACCCTACAGGAAAATAGGGGAGAAGGGGATGAGAGAGGGGTGTGATAGAAGGGAGGGCAGATTGGGGCAGGGAGTAATCAGAAGCAAACACTTTTGAGGAGGGACAGGGTTAAAGGAGAGACTAGAATAAATGGGGGGTGGGATAGGATAAAGGGAAATATAGTTAGTTTTCCACAACATGACTAATACGGAAGTGTTTTGCATGAGTACACATGTATAACCTCTATCGAGTTGCTTGCCTTCTCAATGAGGGTAGGTGAGGAGGGAGGAAGGGAGAGAATTTGGAACCCAAAGTTTCAAAAACAAATGTTAAAAATTGTTTTTACATGCAACTAGGAAATAAGATATACAGGCAATGGGGTATAGAAATCTATCCTGCCCTACAGGAAAATAGAAGGGGAAGGGGATAAGAGGGGGGAGGTGTGATAGAAGGGGGAACAGATTGGAGAAGGGGGAATCAGAATGCAGGCTGTCATGTACTGGGGGAAGGGGAGGGATGGGGAGAAATTTTGAACTCAAAATCTTGTGGAAGTAAATGTTGAAAACTAAAAATAAATAAATAAATTGGGGGAAAAACAGTACTGCTCACTAGTCTCAGTGACATGCATCAATGTTTCCTTTTGCCCCCTTCTTCCAGTAGTGACTCATTATTTCTCATTCTACTATCTAAGGAAAACTTAACTTCTCAAACCCTGGGATGTGTACCTAACAACACAAATTCACAGAAAATCTGATCAGTAGGTGGGATAAAGGAAAGGCAAAGTCAATACATTTGTCGTAGCTTCAGTCTGGTATCTCTCAGGTTTTCAACTCTTTCCTTCCTGGGGCAGGGACACTATTTTCACTTTCCTGAGAAGCTAGTTCCTACATACCAGCTGGTTTCCATCACCTGCCACACTTATCAGTTTATTATAAGCTACCAATGTGTTGAAAGAATGTCTCTTGTATCTTGGTTCATACCCAAGGGATCTTGGGTATGTAGATTTGGAGTATTGTAATTTCAATACCATTCAAGCACACTAGGTGAATTTTGGACCCCAATAATCAAAACAAAATTCTACAACCCTAGTATTCTTCACTGCCCCCTAGTTAGGTAAGTGACTGTTTTTATTCCTCATGTGATACTGGTGAAAAGAGATAGGGATGAAAGAATAAAGGTCAATCAGATGTCTTTGAGGAAAATACATTATCTTTCACACCCTCATCCATCCATCCATTCATTAATTCTTTATAAAACAATTGAGATCAAGAACAAGTCTTAGAAGTTTGTATTGAGTCATACATCTAGCATTTGTATGTGCAGAGGCACAAACCAAAAGGAGTGAAGACTCCCAAAGACTCTGTCTTTGACATACTCTGTTCAGTTTGCCATAAAGCACACACTGAGGATGCCTTCTACATATAAAATGTCACAATGGAGACAATGTCAGTGGCACAGAAAAGAACAAGAACTAGGTCAATCAGTAATCAATATTTCAATTATCTCTGATTGCATGGATATGAGGCCCACCAAGACCAGATTGTAATCCTGTCTTCCTTAAAAGATGGTCTTTGAGAGCTTCTCTAACCAAAACAAACAAATAAAGAAACAATTCAAAACCTGGAAGCTAACCTGTTAATGAAACTTTCTAAAATGAGCTACACTGGACCTCAGACAATTAAATTCAATTCTACTCAACATTTATCTATTAAGCATCTACTAGAGAGGCAACGTGACATAGTAGATTGAGAGCCTACCTTGGAGTCAGGAAGACCTGGATTCATCTTGACTCCGACTCACGATGGCTTTGTCACCCTAGACAAGTAACTTAAGCCCTCAGTGTCCTTTGGCAACAGTAAACTGCAGAGAAGGTACCTATCTGCTTTGGTAGAAGGCATTTCCTCACTCAGAGTTCCCAATACCAATTGAATCACAGGTCTGGTTCCCCCTCCCCCATGGGGGGAGGGGTGAAAACTATGTGAGGCACTATACCAAGTACTGGGAATACAAAAAGGGAAAGAAAAAAAAAACATAAATTCCTGCCCTCCAATAGTTTACTTACTTTTTACTGGGTGAGGGGGAGGGACCAAAAAATCTTGTACACAGATAAGCTTGGCAACAATTCATCACTAGGTCTTTCCTCCTTAGGTAATATTTCATTCACTAGACCAAGCTATTTGATCAGCCAAACTTCACTCAGAAATCACAGAGACTCAGTCTTGAGCTTAAACTGAAGAGTCATAAAATGAGTGCTTTCAGCTGGAGGTGAAACTTTGTTTACCTTTGCTGTAACTGTATGATTCTAGGAAAATCAAATAATTTCTTTAAACCTCATTTTCTTCATCAGTAAAATGTGGAAAATAATCTGTAGTACTCACTAAGTATGACAATGTATGCAAAACACTGTGCAAATCTCAAAGGGCTATGTGAATCAGCTCTTTTTTATTAACTTGTTTGTTTCAGAATAGCATGGTCTTCATTATCCTGTTTGGAATTTTATCCAAGGGAAGACTTGCCACCAATAGGCTTTAGGGAGTTTTCTACCTTTAACCAAAAATAAGGGCAGGTTCAAGAGGCACAGGATTATCAACTTGTATCTATTAAGCACCTACTATGTTTCCAGGCACTGTGCTAAGCCCTGGTGATAATAAAGGAAAGTCACTCCCTAAGGAGA
Source organism: Vombatus ursinus (assembly GCF_900497805.2). NCBI lineage: Eukaryota > Metazoa > Chordata > Mammalia > Diprotodontia > Vombatidae > Vombatus > Vombatus ursinus. The sequence continues at coordinate 4,388,773 of NW_020954604.1, read as the reverse complement.
TCACATCCTAATGGGAAAGTGGGGGAAAAAGCAACAGGATTGGGAGGGAAAGGGTCAGAAATTGGATCTAGGGTCAGAAGCCAGTCCTGCCTCTGTCACTAGCTAGTGACACAACCTCTTAGGTTTCAGGTTTCACTTTTATAATATGACAAGAATAGAAACTACAGAAAATACTTTGTAACCATAAAGACATTAGCAGTGTGACCCCGGCACAAGTCACTTCACCTACACCTATATGTAAAATGGAAATAATAATAGCACCTACCTTCAAGGGTTGTGAGGATCAGTGAGACAATGTTTGTAAAGTGTTTTGCAAACTTTAAAGTTGAATGTTATTGTTGTTGTTGTTGTTCAGTTCTGTCCAACTCTTCATGACCCCATTTAGGGTTTTCTTGGTAAAGATACCAGAGTGGTTTGTTATTTCCTTCTTCAGTTCATTTTACAGATGTGCAAATTGAGGCAAACTGGGTCAAGTGACTTGCCCAGGGCCATACAGCTAGTGTCTGATGTAAACTATAAATGTTATTGAATTATTTGGAATATCTGTAGGAGGCATTTAAATTCATTCATCCATTTATCATACAACCAAATATTTAAGTACTTAGATTTTGCAGATCAGTGTCAGGCACTGTGGGAGATAAAATGTGTAGAGATGATCAAGTGCCTGACTACATAGAGCCTACAATCTAGGGTGAGGGAATTAGACACCTGCAGTGATAACTAGTATGAGCAATTATCCAGTAAGAAGATACGCAAGTGCTATATGTGAGTCCAAGTAGAAGTTATTAATCAATGTTTTCTTGCATTTGTGCACTTCAATTCAAGGTAACTTGTTCTCTTGCAAGGTAATGTGCTCTAGTGGAAAGAAGACTGGGAATCAGAGGACCTGGGTCCAAATTCTGGATTTGTCACTTGCTACTTGTGTGACCTTGGGCAAGTGACAACTTCCCTGGGCCTTAGTTTCTTTATATGTAAAATGATGAAGTTGAACCAGATGACCTCCAAACACCCTTCCAGTTGTAATCCTAGGAATGAACATATTTCAAATTCTCCCCTTGTGGACAAAGTCCCTCAATGCATACGTCCAAGTAACTGGAAGGAGTTGCATAAGATTGTTCCTGCCACCTGAATCATCAACCCAAATTCTGAGCTCCTTTAGCTTGTCATCAGCTGAAGTCATCCCCTTTGCAGCATTTGAAATTTCCCCAAGCAGTCTCCACCCTCACAGTTGGGAGGAGGATTCAACATTCACAAATCAAAGAGCAGATTCCTATAACCAGCCTAGAGGGCTGAGCCATTAACATCAGAACAATATTGAGGCAACGAAACATCCCCAGGTGATGTTTTGGAAACAGAGGGGAGCAAGTGTCATATTTACTCAATATACATCTATTCTATGTTGACATTCAGATGTTTTCTGTCACTGCAGGATAACTCAGAAGCCCAGCCCCTGCCTAAGACAATGTACTGTAATTCAGGTTCTATTGATTTTCAATGCAGCATGGACTGCAAGGTTACTGGAAACTCTTGGATGGTCAGCTGCCTCTTTGGCTAAACAGAAAATCTCATGAAAGGTAAGTGATGAGGTATCTAAGAAAGCAGAAAGATTCTTATCACTGAAGCATTTTCTTATATTTAATATCTCATTTATAATTTATTCAGGGCATACCAACTATGAATTCCAATTAAATGGAATCCTTAGTTACCTGCACTCCCGCTCCCCTCACTTCTCTTTCAGGAGAAAACAAGGTCTTATAATGATTTTGTCTAAAAAGAAACTTCCAGTATGTATCTTAGGTTCTATACCTATGATTTGATTTTCCACACCTCTCTTAATATCCATTGAAATGCACAATGACTATTCATATTCCAAACGATGACCATGAGGCACATGACCACAGTCATCAAGGAAAGATTTACTTGTAGACATGTATTTTTCAAGACCCTGGTGAGCACATTTTCGAAAGACTGTCAATAATAAAGGCAGACTCTAAAAGGTTCTCCCGCTTAACTATGGGTCAACAAGAAAATTCAATTAGCCAGCATCTCTGGGGTGAACTGGAAAATAAAACCTAGATTAGTATCAAAGTATCTGTGCTAAAATCTCAATTCTATCATGTAATACCTATGTGACCTTGGGCAAATCAAACTTCTATTCTGGGCCTGGGGTTCCTCAACTATAAAATGAAGGGAAGAGATTTTTAAATAATCTTTAGTCCCTTGCAGCAATGGATGCTGTGATCCAATTAATAGATGTTTGAATAAGAATGAGCATATTCATGTAAGTTTATTTATGTGTGTATACTAGTGAACACACATGTATAATCGTTTTTATGTGCACACCTTTTAGGGGATGGGAGGAAGGAGATCTAGGCCTGTGATGGCAGTAGGTGCTATAGTCAATAGATCTGGAGTCAGGAAGGCCTTAGTTTGAATTCTATTTCTGGGATAACTAGGTGGTGCAGTAGATAGAGGACAGGCTCTGGAGGTAGGAGCCCTTGAGTTCAGATCTGGCCCCAGATACTTACTAGCTGTGTGACCCAGGACAAGTCACTTAACCCTGATTGCCTCCAAAAAAAATGAAGAATGAATTCTATCTCAGACATTTATTTGCTATGTGACCCTGGAGAAATAGATTAACTCTTGTTTGTCTGTTTCCACATCTGTAAAATGGAGATAACAGCAACTACCTCACAGGTCTGCTCTATGAGTATCAAATGAGATTACGCATGGGAAAAGTTTTGTAATCCATAAGTCACTATATAAATACTAGCTATCATTATTATTACTGTTATTATTATTATCATTTTCATTGTTATAGGGCACTTCCTATATTGAAACTTAATCCACTGATTAAAGAGTAATAATTCCTCTATAGCATGTGTTTTTATTGTGTTAATGTATAATTACTAAACAACTCACCCATCCCAATCAATACAAATAGTTATGTAACTTTGGTCAACACCTGAGAAATATTTTAATCTTGTTTTCTGTTAAGGTAAAATATTTCAACCTTGGAATAGACTTGGAGAGCTGTCTGGGACCCAGAGAGGTTATATGAATGGTCTAGGTCACACAGTTAGTATGTGTTAAGAGGCAGAACCTGAACCCATCTTTTACTGATTTCAAGACTGGCCTTCTATCTATCCATTTTGTCAGGTTGCCTTTCCAATATATGCTCGTTTATATATTGTATGCTCATTTTCTTTTTTTTTATTATGGTAATTTTTATTTATTTTTTATTTTCAACATTTACTTCCACAAGATTTTGAGTTCCAAATTTCCCCCCATCTTGCTCCTCCCCCCATCCCAAGATGGCATGCATTCTGAATATCCCCCTAGTCTGCCTTCCCTTCTATCTCTGCCCCCCTTCTCTTAACCCCTTCCCCTTCAATTTTCCTGTAGGGCAGGATGGATTTCTGTACCTCATTTCCTGTATTTCTTTTTCCCAGTTGCATGTGAAAACATTTTTTTAAACATGTGTTTTTAAAACTTTGGGTTTCAAATTTTCTCCCTTCCTCCCTCCCCACCCACCCTCATTGATAAGGCAAGCAACTAAATATAGGTTATAGATGTGCAGTTATGCAAAACACTTCCATAGTAGACATGCTGTGAAAAACTAACTTTATTTCCCTTAATCCTATCCCACCCCCCCATTTATTCTATTCTTTCTTTTGACCCTGACCTTCCTCAGAAGTACTTGCTTCTGATTACTCCCTTTCCAAATCTGCCCTCCTCTCTATCATCCCTCTACTCCCTTGGCCCCTTCCCCCCCCCATTTTCCTGTAGGGTAAGACAGATTTCCATACCCAATTGAGTGTGTATGTTATTCCCTCCTCAAGTCAAATTCGATGAGAATAAGATTCACTCATTCCCTCTCACCTTCCCCCATTTCCCCTCCACTGTAAGAGCCTTTTCTTTTGTTTTTTTTTGTGAGATAATTTACCCTGTTCTACCTCTCCCTTTCTCCTTCTCCTAGTATAATCCTCTCTCACCCCTTAGTTTTATTCTCCAGATATAACCCCTTCATTTTCAACTCACCCTGTGTCCTCTATCTATCTATCTATCTATCTATCTATCTATCTATCTATCTATCTATCTATCTATCTATCTATCTATCTATATCTATATAGACATACATATAATTTTTTCCCCTTCAACTACCCTAATATTGACAAAGGTCTCATGAGTTACAAATATGATCTTTCAATGCAGGAATGTAAACAGTTCAACCATAATAAGTCTCTTATGATTTTCTCCTTCCTGTTTACCTCTTCATGTTCCACTTGAGTCTTGTATTTGAAAATCAAATTTTCTATTCAGCTCTGGTCTTTTCATCAAGAATGCTTGAAAGTCCTCTATTTCACTGAATAGCCATTTTTCCCCTGCAGGGTTATACTCAGTTTTGCTGGGTAGGTGATTCTTGGTTGTAATCCTATCTCCTTTGCCCTCCAGAATATTATATTCCATGCCCTGTGGTCCCTTAATGTAGAAGCAGCTAAATCTCCTGTTATCTTGATTGTGTTTCCACAATACTTGAATTGTTTCTTTCTGGCTGCTTGTAATGTTTTCTCCTTGACCTGGGAACTCTGGAATTTGGCTACAATATTCCTAGGAGTTTTTCTTTGGGGATCTCTTTCAGGAGGAGATCGGTGGATTCTTTCAATTTCTATTTTGCCCTCTGGTTCTAAAATATCATGACAGTTTTCCTTGATAATTTTTTGAAAGATGATGTCTAGGCTCTTTTTTTGATCATGGCTTTCAGATAGTCCAATAATTTTTAAATTCTCTCTCCTGGATCTATTTTCCAGGTCAGTTGTTTTTCCAATGAGATGTTTCACAGCTTTTGAATTTATTTTACAGTGTCTTGATTTCTCATAAAGTCACTAGCTTTCAATTGATGTATTCTAATTTTTAAGAAAGTATTTTCTTCAGTAAGCTTTTGGAATTCCTTTTCCATTTGTCCAATTTTGCTTTTTTAGGGCATTCTTCTCCTCATTGGCATTTTGGACCTCTTTTGCCATTTGGGCTAGGCTATTTTTTAAGGTGTTATTTTCCTCAGTATTTTTTGGGTCTCCTTTAGCAAGCTGTTGACTTGTTTTTCATGATTTTCTTGTAAAACTCTCAGGTTTTCCTTTAGTTCTCTTACTTGCTTCTCAAAATCCCTTTTGAGCTCTTCCAAGGCTTAGTACTGATTCACATTCTTCTTGGAGGCTTTGGATTTAGGAGCTTTGGCTTCATTGTCTTCTTCTCGTTGTATGTTTTGATCTACTTTGTCAAAGTAAGATAATATAGTCTTCCTCTTTTTGCACTGCTTACTCATGATCCCGACCAATTACTTGAGTTTTAAACTCTTTGTGAAGGTAAAAGTCTGTTTCCAATGTGGAGAATGTACTGTCCCAAGCTCCAGGGGTTTATACAGCTGTTTTCAGAGATACTTCTAGGGACCTGAAAATGTTCAGTTCTTCCAAGGTGCTATGATAAGGGGCGAGGTGTTTTCTCTCCACTGCCACAACAAGCTTCACCGCATTAGCATTCCTCCTTGCCCCAGGACTGCCCCTTAGAACTGTGACCCAGATCCAAGCACTGGCAGAGCAAGAGATTCCTGCCTCAGCACTGGCAAAGAGATCCCTAGAATCCCCCTCTGATCAGCCACTTGATTCCCCATCAGTCTGTGGGCCGGAAGCTCAGGAAACAGCTGCGGCCCTGGGGGCGGCTGAGACCTAGCTCCTTCTCTCACTGCAGTCACAGACTTTTCCCACTAACCTTCTAAGTTGTCTTTGGTGTTCATGGGTTGGGAAGTCTAGAAACCACCACAGCTGCCTGTGATTCAGCCCTCTGAGACCTGCTCCAGGGTTGCTGCAGCCTGCGTGCCCACGCTGAACTGCGCTCCTCTCCCCGCCCAACTTGATATACCTTTCCGATCAACCATCCAGGCTGTCTTTGGCTGGAAATTTGTTTCACTCTGTCTTTTTGTGGGTTCTGCTGCTTTAGAATTTGTTTAGAGCAATTTTTATAGGTATTTGGAAGGGTGTTGGGGGAGAGCTCAAACAAGTCACTGCTTTCCCTATGCCATCTTGGCTCTGCCCCTCCTGTATGCTCATTTTCAAAAGAGCATTTGTGACAGGCAGTCAGTCAGTAAACACACATAAGCACCTACTATGTGCCAGGCACTGTACTAAGTTCTGTAGATACAAATAAAAACAAAAGACAGTCCCTGCTCTTAAGGAGATCACAGTTTTGTGGGGGAGACAACTTAATAATAACTATATACAAGTAATATATATGTGTGTATGTGTGTATATATATATGTATACACATATATACACATATATATATGTATACACATATATACACATATATATATATTTCCCAATACCAATTGTATTTCCCAATACCAATGAAAACATAGAACCAATACAATTATTATGCTCAATACTCATTATGACACATATACATGATTACATATACTCATTTACATACTATAAATGTATTCCATTCAGATATATAGAGATATTGTCTTTACTTGGCAATCTAGGGCTATGTCCTAAAAAAAAAAACCTAGAAAAAATTCCCAATAATAAAGTTTATAAGACAATACATTCCTGGGGATGATTTCTGAATAGAAGAGTTGGAAGCATATTTGCATGGAATGACATAGGGCAAGTGCTAATGGGAGACAGGAACACATAGAGAATATGATTCTCCCACTCCTAGATATTCTCTGGGTTCACTTCCAAAGAATCAAAGATGCATGTCCTCTTCTAAATCTGATTCAGTTGTTGTCAATACTTGGTCAGAGAACTCCTTTTCTTGTCTTTCTTTCTATTACTTCTGACAGACCTCTAAATAAGGCAATGGACAGTTTGACTAGACAGTTTTGAAGACTGAAAATGTCCCATTTCAATTTCATGTATATTATGTCTGCCTAGCACTGATAATTCACCTCACTCTCAACCTCAGGTTTAAACATTTCAATTCCAAGTCTCTTTTTATTGTTGCTAGTTCTTCTCATGTAATGCGAAGTTCTCTGCCTAATACTACATTCTAAATTAACCTCTTCTCGCTGAAATATTCTACAAAGATTCCTATTAAATTTGAATTACTTTAATAATGACTTTATTTCTGTAATATTCTCTAGTGTCTCTAAAACACACACTTTATATCTTATCATTGTGATTTACATAAAAAACCTTTTTTTTAAAATGAGATTTTCATGTAATGACTTCAAATGTTCTACTTTATCCAAAACAGCACCAGGGCTACTTGAAGCACAGACACTCCTTCCATAAGGTTTGAGGATCAAGACAAAGTCCTCACTAGGCCCAAATATTTCCCATTTATGGCTAGCAGCAATGTCTGAAATTGATACAACTACAGTTATTATTTGGGACCAGGAATTTTCTTTAGAAGACTTCTATTTAATGCTATATATTAAAGAATATTGTGGAAATGCTTGTTTTGTTTCTTAAGTTCAGAGTAATTTAAAAAAATTAAAAACTAAAAAAAAATCAATCCATCAACAAATATTTCTCAAGCCCCTACTATGTGCCAGGCACTGGAATAATAGGAGGAACCCATTAGCATAGATTAGTTCATCAAATTATCTGTATGCATCTTAGAGCAGACAGGGACCATGAGGGAATGGAATATAGAAGACAATTTTGTTTTTCAAAAAAAAAAAAAAGGAAAATACTTCTGGCAACAGAGTGAGAATAGTATTAATCAGAATGAGAGCACTATGTGCTGACTGGAGCATATTGGGGGAAATGTAAGAAAGGGAAGAGAACAAAAGAAGAGTAGAAATAGGGGTATGCTGGAGTCAGCATTTACAGGTTAGGGACAATTTTTAAATTTTCAGTGGAAACACTTATACCTAGATAATCAACAAACACTGTTTCATGGCTTGAAAAAAAATTGGGACTTGATCTGTTGTTTTATTGATTGTCAAGACTCAAGAAAGTGATGGGAAAATTTAATAATACAGATTAAGCTTAAAAAGGGGGCAAGAATATTACACTCCTCCACCCCCAGAGAGCCAGTCCTTAAACATTTACCATACCACCTTCCTGTAGGAGGCCCTACAGGAGGGGTAATGAGTAGTTGAAATCTGGTTTTCAGTACCAACCACTAACTCACCATGTAATCTTGTGCAAGTCATGTTTTGGCACTGAAAATCTAACTCTTTTATTTTCCTTTGTAGAAAACTAAGACCTATAGTGGTAGAGTGACTTGACCAAGGTCAAACAGGTAGAAAATAGCAGAGCCATGATTTGAACTCAGGTTCTCTATAGTCACTTATAAAACACTTCCTCTTAATCTCAGTGAACCTCAGTTTCCTCCCCTATAATGTAAAGTGATCCTTTCCTTTCTTAGAATGTTATCGGTATGAACAACATTGCCTACTTCAAAATCACTTCATTGGAAGATCTCAAAAATTCTTTACAATAATGGAACTATAATTGACTTCATCCTATGAAAAGCACCCTCTTCCTTGGAGTGTAGAAATACATTGATATCTGTAGAAGGATATATTATCTCCTACATGGGATGTGGAATACAGTAACAACTTCAAAATAAATATATAGCCTGAATATTAAAGATCATGTAATAAAGAAATTAAGAGAGAATAACATTATATATTTTCACAGTTACATAAAGGGTAAATTCTTTGCTCAACAAGGGACAGAGACAAGGACAAGTGATATATCACATAATTCTGTGTTCATGAAATTGATAAGCTTTTACATGAAAAAATAATGTATTTTGGATAAGAAGGGAAGTATTTGACTGGGAAAAAGAAATCTTAGTATCAACCATCTCTGAAAATGACTTGATTGATATTCAAGCTATATAGAGAGCTAATAGGAGACCAAAAGTCATCTCCAATAGAGAAGTGGTCAAAGAATATGAACAAATATTTTCAAAATATTAGTGACTACATGAAAGAATCCTCCAAATCAGTATTAAGATCAATGTGAATCAAAATAATCCTGAGGTTTCACCCCATAACTGGCAAACTCCAAGGCTTTGTCGATTACATTGTGTATTAGTACAACCATTCTGGAAAACAATTTAGAATTATGCACTTAAGTAACTAAAACATCCATGCCCCTAAAATGTCCAGACCTAGAGATTTTACTATTAGGTATATACCCCAAAAATTAAATGAGAAAAGGACTCCATAGATATCAAAATATGTGTAGTAGCATTTTTTTACGGGAGCAAAGAGCTAGAAACCAAGTTGATGTCCATCATTTGGAGTATAGCTGTGTTGTGGCAAACAAGTGTAATATTACTGTGAAATAAAAAAGATAAACACAATGAATTCGGAGAAGAATAGAGAGACTCATTTGAACTGATGCAAAGTCAAGCAAACAGAATTAGGAGAACAATATACACAATGAATACAACTTTGGAAATGGATAAACAATAACAACAATCAAATAATTGAAGCAGTCTTGTAAAATTTTAATGATCAAGCTTGGCTCCAAAGAAGAGATATGAAAAGACATTTCTCCCAAATCCTTTACAGAAGGCCATGTCCAAAAGTGGGGAACACTGCACGTAACAATAGACTTTCTTCAATTTGTTGATTCATTTTGTTAAAAAAATTATTTATCTTTTATAGTCCTTTATCATAAGATATGGCATTATAAGAAGGAATAGAGGAAGAGATGAGGCAGGATATAGATGATGTAAAAACAAAATATATCTGTAAACATTTAAAAAATAGTGGCAATTAGCATTGTACTCATTCAAAGTAGATTTTCATTGATATCTGCTGAATCAATTAAAAAGTATTGATGAACGATTGAATGAATGAATTTTACTTAGCCATCATCAAACAGAATAATCTCCTTTAGAACAAAAAAAAATCCCTAAAAGAATGAACTCATGTCCTAAAGGGGAGGTGTTTATTCATACAAATGATCATATTGTTTTTAAAGAATCCAAGGAAATAAAAATAAAGGGAAACTTCATGTCAGTGAATAATCACTTATTAAGTCCTTATGTACAAAGAGAGTGCTATGTTAGGTGATGGGGTGAGAAAAGACATAGAAAATAAACAAAATATGTAATTTCTTTTAATAAGTAGTTACAGTCACATTAGAAGAAGCAGAACATACATGTGAAATGACATGGGAACACTTAAGAAATAGCATTTCACACAGTATCTTGGAGTTGGGAGGGACCTCAGAAGCAATCTCATTCTGTACCTGAATAGAAATTCCCTTTAAAGCATCTCCACTCAGTCTTCCAGTCTCTGCTGCAGTAAAAAGTAGTATGATATAGGGTACTACTCAGTGCAAATGGGTATTGATGGTATAAAGGAATGATCAAAGTAGCATGTGATTAATCAAGGCAAGGTCACATGAGCAAGCAATGAGATATCTAGGAATGGTACCAGGGCATCCCAACTTCTAAACTTGTACTAGACCAGTGGTCACCAAAGTGGAAATCATAGAATGTTTCCAAAGGGCCCATAGGTTGACTCCCAAGGGGTGTGTTATCAACTAATCAGAGGGTGGAAAGATGGGCCAAATATCACCCTCCCCAGCCAATCATAGGCATCTGTGAAACAATTATACCCACTTTGCCCTTTCCTCTTGCTGGTCTTATGTCGGGTGTTCCCCTCAAGATTGTTATGACCTAACCTGACCCACGTACCTCAAACAGTTCCCAAAAGTTCAATTATCATCTCTAAACAGATGACTCATATATCTATATATCCAGCCCTAATCTCTCTCCTAAACTCCAACCCCAACAGGGGTCATGATCCACAGCTTAAGAAGTGATGAAGGGGCTGTGAGTGGAAAAAGTTTAAGAAGCCCTGCAGGGACAACCAATTTCATTGGGTCCAAGTCAGCTTGTGCCATGCTGATTTATTTCTGTTTCTTGATAAAGACTTCTTCCACTGAGGCACTTGGCAATGAAAGACAAATAATATTTCAGATTACTGGCAAGTTACTGTTGGGGCCTATGTTCCCTGGTTGCTAACTTACACGTACTTTCAAGGTTGTCCTTCATGAAAACTAGTCTGCTCCCCCTTTAAAGAGAATCAGAGAGTCTCTGGAATGAATATACTCAGTATCAGTTCTCCTGTGGTATTCTGATTTGGACTTGAATTCTTTGCAAAGGAGTTCCTTTTTGGACTCCCCCAACCTAAACAACCATTTTCCCACTCGTTACTTTGGAGATGAAAGCCAAATCAATCAATAAGGGTACCTACTATGTGCTGAGCAATATGCTAATATACTACACCAAAGTTCTGTGATGTACCCCTAAAATCACCAAATATTTATAGTCACAGAGGGCTGGCCTGAGAGTCCTGACAGTCCTCTATGTCTATGTTTCATTTAAAGGTCTTGGGAAAATTGGTGATTTGTCCTGTGTGGCAGAAGAGGGATTAGAAATTTCAGCCCCTGTGTTCTCAAAACATTTCTCTATACCTGAGTCATCTAATGATTAACATAAACAATCCTCCCAAAATAAACTCTAGAGACTAGAGACGGATGTAACATTGTTCCAGAGCCAAATAAAGCTAATTTGAGGTTTCTGTCTCAAGGAAACTCAGTGACCTGAACATATTTTGATGAAATCAATTGCATATCCTTTGCCTGAAGATGCGGCCAAGAAGACACCTCAGCATTTAAAGGTGCTCATTTCCCTAAGAGAGCAAAGCATAACATTCCCATACTTCTACTTAAGTTTGTGCTGGTCTTAGCATCATACAGTCGTCCTTCAGCATGGTGTCTTTTCATTTTCTTTTTCTTTCTTTTTTTTTTTTTAAGACATCTATCTTTCAGGCCCAGTGAAAGATAATTACTGGACAATGTCAGTAAAATATGCAGATAAAGAATATGAAGCAAGTTTAAGCCTATTTTATCTTAACTAAATTACCTTTTCTTTTTAATTCCCCAAAGGACAGACAAGGTTAGGAAATATTTTATGTGGCATATATTCTAATGTGATCCACACCATTGCTCATCACTGCTACCTAACCATCCAGCCTCCCAAAGATATTAGCATAATTGAAACTAGTGAGTGTTTTTTTTTCCCTAGGAAAGTAAGTACTTCCCTATCTTACAGGACTGTGTAAGATTTAAATACCAAATTCCTTAGGAGATAAAGGTAAAAATGTACACTTTCAGATGTGATGACTTTTTCTTTAGGTTAATATGATGCATTTTCACCAAGTGCACTTAAAACATATATTTAATGTGCTAAATTGAACTCTTGTGGTAAGAAAGAGCTCCTGGACTTCTAATAAATGAGCACTCCTTTTCACTGTAAGATAAGCAACAAAGTTTGTGAAAATATTTTGGGCTATCTAAAAGGAAAGGTACTTACTACAACAGAAATACTTTATTCGCATTAGGTTAGGGGATTCATTGTCTAATTTAGGGAGGATAACAGAAATTTTTTTTGAAGATACCTTCAATGGAATAATTTCTCTAGTGCCTCATGGTGGCCCATTGAGAACTCTGTCAGTGGAACACAATACTATCTACTAAGTTAGAAAGGCTTTAGACACAGGTACAGTCATAGATCACTGGTCTATAGGGCAAGGACTAGTCCAGCTAAGGGTACAGGGGTGATGACCAGATGACAAATGAACTGTGCCACATCTTTCTAATTTTCTGAGGGGTAAATTGGGTATTGAAGTACAAAGAGCCTATTTGGCCTGCTAAAATTCTAAAAAAAAGATATGTTGGCTTGGCATTAGAATAGTCTAACAATATGAATCCTTGAAAGACACTGAAACTTCCAGAGACAGGATAAACTGGCCATTATACCCTCAATAATATCTTATATTAAGTGAAATGGAGATTTTTATAAGTTTGTATTTTCAATTCTAAGAATCTCTAGGGTTCACTGAAGAAAGATTTTGAGTAGAGCAAAGAGCATTTACTCTGTAATCAGATGACCTAAGTTTTAATCTGACTCTGACCTTACTAGCTATATGGTTTTAGGCAAGTCCCTTAACCTCTCTGATTCTCAGTTGCTTCTTCTGCAAAAGGAAATAATAATATTTGTCTTTCACCTACCTCAAAGGGCAATTGTAAGCATCAAATTAAAAAAAAAATTTCCCAGAGGAGGTATATAAGGAATTGTTTGAGACTAATTTTCCTCTTCTTTCTGCCCCAAGGAGTTTATTCTATTCTTAGTATAGCTCTCAAAGTCTAGTCTCTAGGTAGGGCAATTTAGTCTGGGACATTTCTATGACTTTAATTTGTTTAGAGTAAGTAAGATGAGTTTGGTCCAAATCAGGCACCCCCAAAACACTCTTCTGGTTCAGAAACCCTTGAAACCAGAAGTTAGTTCATCCCTGAAATTTGACAAGGTCATGTCAGCTGGCATATAGAGAAGATATCACATAGTCTAATGCTTTTGGATTTGTCAAATACCCCAAGTATAAAGAGTGGCTGAGACATTGGGCTATTCTCTGTACACATCCCTTTGACACAATATTCAATAGAACAAAGGACTAGGGCTCATTACTCAGCAAATTTTGGTATTCAAAAGCATAGTTCAGTCATGTCCAAATGAGAAGTGAGGTACAGAAGTATTTACAGACACCTTTATTATATCAGTAATAATTTGACATAGAGCATGTGAATAACACCACACACAAGTCCAAAAGATTATTATATTCTCAATTATAGTATTTGCCCTTCTGTGTTTACTGTTCTACTGTTTAAACATCCAACATGACTTTTCAAAGAAATGTGATTTGAATCACAGAATTTAAGAAATAAAAGGGAACATAGTCACCATTTAGTGCAAACTACATTTGAAAGGAATTTTCACTACAACTTACCCAACAAGTGTCTAGCCACTGCTTAAAGACCTTCAAGAAGAGGAAAACCACCTCCTATTGAGGCAACCCATTCCACTTTCAGACAGCACTAATAATTAAGAAGTTGTTTTTGTTTTTCCCTGACATCAAGGCACTTTTGCTTCTTTTAACCACCGCTCCTGGTGCTATGAATAATTTGTATATATATATATATATATATATATATATGTCCTTTTCCCCTTTTTAAAAATCTCTTTGGTATATATACCTAGTAGTGGTATTGTATGCCCAGTTTTATAGCCCTTTGGGCATAATTACAAATTGTTCTCTAGAATGGTTGAATCAGTTTACAATTCCACCAACAGTGCATTAGTGTCCCAGTTTTGCCACATGTCCTCCTATATTTATCATTTTCCTCTTCTGTCATATTAACCAGTCTGATAGGTACTCAGAGTTGTTTTAATTTGCATTGCTCTAACCAGTAGATTTAGAGCTTTTCTTTCATATAACTATAAACAGCTTTGATTTCTTTGTTTGAAAGCTGTTTCATATCCTTTGACCATTTATCAATTGAGGAATGGTTTGTATATTTAGGGCATTCTTCCACCCATTTATCCCAGTTCTGCTCATCAATAAGTTCTTCCCTTCTCAAGTCTTTTTGTCTTTTGGCTAGGCATCCACAGTTTCATCAACAGGGTCGTGAGACACAGTTTCCAGACTCTCCAACATCCTGGCCCTCATGTTCAAAGATTTCAGTTTGTCAGTCTTGACTATGAGTGTTCTTCCCAAAACATGGCATCCAGTAGCAAACTCAATTCCCCGAGGTGTGTCCTAAATGCTGAAACTATCATCTATCTCAGTTTAGTCACTAAACTAAAAAAAAAAATAAAAATGATAACATAATTCCATCTTTGAATCACTGTAGTAAGGTAATTTACAGTTTTTTTTTTTCCACAGCAACCCTGTGAGGTAGGCAAAGTATCATTACCCCCATCTTACAGAGGAGAAAACTCAGACATAGAAAATTTAAGTTCCTTGCCTAAAATCATACAATTAATTCTTGGACAACCCTTGAGTATCTAACATCTTCCCCAACGTTCTTGCATTGCTTCTCCTTTGTATTTGATTTTTAGGCCATCTCCAACATAATGTAAGCTCAATTTTTGTTTTTGTTTTGTCTTTGTCTTCTTACCTTCAGTACCTAGTACAGTGTAGGACATACTAGGTATTAAATAAATGCTTGTTGAGTTGAATTGTCCATAGATAACAACTATGGACAACTCTATAACAATCTCAACAACTCTGAGATTTAAATAGAGTTGATACAAATTAAAACTTTTCCACCAATAGCAAATGTCTTCCTTAAAAAGTCTCAAAAAGAAAAAAAACCAAGACAGTCAAAACAAAAAGGAAAAGAGCATATCATGAACAAATATTTCTATTACTCTCAAACTAAAATTCCTACTAAGAAATATTTATCATTAACAGCTCAAATTGTGGATAACTCCTCAGTCATGGAAGATTTGGGTTGAAGGCCCATCCCTGATATATGTTATTTATGTGACCCACAGCAGTTCACTCAAACTCTCAGCTCCCTAGGCAATTCTCTATGATTATTAGTTACAGAACAACTGCTAATTCATTGTGGTAGAGAGTTTTTTTTTTCCTACCCCTCAGTCTTCCATACCAGTGAAATCACCAAAACACATACACATATACACACAAAGAACACTTACTATGAACTGATTGATACTGTTTGAGGCACTGTGGAGTTCTAATAGAAATACAAGATATGGGGCCTACCCTCCAGATGCTCCCAATTTTTCACTAACCTCCTCCTTCTTCTGCCATGCACCCACCGTTCCTTACAGTCCTGATGAAAGGCAAATAATCTAAAGTGAATGTCAGGTTGCAAAAAGTAGGATAGAATGGGAGAGACTGTTTTTAGGTTCAGGTTTTACAAAGAAAACAATCCAACATTTTTGATTTATACAAAGGCACCCAATGGCAGTGCAATTAACTTTGTAAGTGGAGCTGTGCTTTTCCTGACAGATCAAGGCTATTTGAAGGCACTGCAATCAGTTACATAAGCAGGTTTTTCAGGCATATTTTTCACATGCATGTTATATCAATGAGCTATTAAAAAAACACAAACATACCAACATACACACACACACCAAAAACAACACTCTTTTAGAGCCAGGGCAACTGTCAGAACCTAATCTGAGATATTTGTAAAAAATATTGAGTGAAGCTGGGGTGGGGAGAAAGGGGACAGAGAAAAAGAGAGAGAGAGAGAGATAGACAGACAGACAGATAGACAGACAGACAGAGACAGACAGAGACAGAGACAGAGAGAAACAGAGTGGAAGCGGGATAACCAAAGGAGAAATTAGGGCAGTTCTTAACTTGGGAGTAAAAGGGTTCATGGATAGATTTCAGGGGTTCTGAAATTTGATGGGGAAAATTGGGGGGGATCATCCTTATTTGTACTAACTTATTGCTGAAATGTAGCATTTCATTCAATTGCTTAAAAACATTATTCTGAACAGGAATCTACAGGTTTCACCAGCCTGTCAAAGGAGTCCACAATACAGAAAAAAGATTAAGAACTGCTAAATTAAGGGAGATGAGTGGTGTAGATAGATTTCCCAACTGACTAATATTTAGCTGGATTGTCTAAAATTATATTACAGAACCTGGACTCTCTCTTACTGAGAGGCAGAAGAGTAGATGAGGCCCATGACTTCACATTATCAGGGTTATTGAACAGTATTAGTTGTTACTGTTCCTCCAATTATCATGTAATGTATGTGACTCTGATCAGAGGCCTGTTCTTTCTCTATCTAAAGATGCTGGAAAGAGGGTGACTAAAAATGATCTGAAATCTAGAGCACCACAGCACCTGGGTGTGAATTCAAAGTCTTTCATGCACTACCTGTGTAACTTTGGGCAATTCACTTTGCCTCTCTGGGCCTCAGCTTGCTCATCTGTAAAATGGGGGAGTTAGATTAGATGAACTAAAGGCAGCATGATATAATGGATAGGGTTTAGACATGGAAACAGGAAATCTGGGTTCAGATTCTGCCTGAGACATTAACTAGCTGCTTAACCTTGGGCAAGTCACTTAACATCTCTGTGCCTCAGTTTCCTCATCTAAAAAATGGAGTTGAACCCAATGGCCTCTAAAGTTTTTCCTGGCTCTACAGCTTTGATTTTCTGTTCTTTCAGGCTACTTCCAACTCTAAGTCTGTGTTTCTATTAATTGGAATGAGTGAGAAGCAGCAGAAACAAGTATTTCCCATGGATTAAATCTGATTATAGTTGATGTAACAAAATTGTTAAAAGAAGTTAATTCGAAATCCACTCCTTTAATGAGCCTCTAGAAGGAAAAAACAAAGGAGTAAACAGTATCAAGGAAGAATCAGAGGTCAGAGATGGCTAGACAAGATGACTTTCTACCTAGGTAGATAAAAGGCTTAGTGAATGAAAGCTAGGAGAAAGAGGGAAAGGTATGACTCCCCAAGAGTGACACAAGGTGATGCATGACTCATGAAGGAAGTAAATATCAACATTGCTCACTCAATCTCAATAAAACATTACACTAAGTATGGAGCCATCATTGCTTAATGAAAACAAGTAAAATAGAAAAGGAGGTATTATTATAAAGGCTGATGTGACTGATGAGATTTGCTAGATTATGGCAGAATAAGTTCTATGAGGCTTATACTGGATAACAATTTACCCAATGAATAATCAAATGAAAATGGCACAAGTACCAAAAAAAAAATTAAAATGTTAGACTTTCCCCCAGTGAATTAAAAGGACATCAAGGCTGGTTAAGTTAAAGGTGCTTCCCTTTCAACCCTTTGAGATGAATAATTCACCTTGTAACAAAGCATATACATTTCATTATAAAGACATACTCATTGTCTTGGTATAGGTATTCTCTACAAAAGGGGAGCAGAGAGTACAGCAAATTTATTTGAGATAACAAGAAACAAGACCTACACGGTTAATGACAGATATCTGTGGAAACTATGATCTCTACTTCCAGTGCCTGAGTGCCATATAATAGAAATTCTCAGAAGTGATACTACTAACTTCCTGTTTTACCAACAAGTAGTGTGGAAAGAGTGCTGGGTTTTGAGTGTGAGAAGCCTTTAGTTCGGATTCCCACCATTCCATAACTTCTCTAGGTTTTCATTTCTTTGTTTGTAAAAAAGAGGATGGTGAGGACTAGATGATCTCAAATATCCCTTCTAGCTCTAAATTTTTATTTCTACATTTTTTTGAATACAGAGCTAGATGAGGACATAATTGTTTATTAAGTGATTGGATGTAAAGGAGAGCTCAGTTATTTAGAAGCAAATGAGCTGGGACCAAATCTTTAAAACAATGATAATAAACCTTTTATATGCTATTTTAAGGTTTCCCAACAACCCAGTGGATAAGTAATACAGGTATATTATCCCCATTTTAAAGAGAGAAAAACTGGAGGTCTGAGAGGTTATGGCTTGCCCAAGTTTATCCAGCTAGCAAATGTTCAAACCAGGACTAAAGCCCAAATCTTCTCATTCCTAATCAAATATTCTTTTCACATATTAATGCTACTAATATTAGTAATAACAACAGCTAATGTTTATATAGTGTTTTAGGATTTGTAAAGCCCATTTACAAATATTATTTCATTTTATTCTCACAACAACTTGGAGGGTTAAGTGCTATTGGTATTCCCATTTTACAGGTCAGGAAACTGAGGCAAACAGTTTTTTTTAAACAACTTGCCTAGGGCATACAAATAGTAAGTGTCTGAGGCTGTATTTGAAATCAGGTTTTCCTGATTCCAGGTCTGGCACTCTATCCTAGCTGCCACCTAGCTGCCCTAAAGTAACTTTGGGGATCTATAAACAAACATATAGACAAGTTCCTAAATCAAATCATCAGTAATTTTTTTTAATGAATGAATATTTCTCTGAAAAATTGTGTAGCAAAGAAAGTCAACTGAAAGTAACCTTTCCCTTCACAAATTTCTTGGAACATCGTGTCTGAATGTCTCCTCTTTGCACCTATTACACTCTAACTCATAGTGTACTTTTTTTGTATGCATGTTATATCCCCTTCTTATCCAGTGAGGTCCTTGAGGGTAAGGTCTCTTTCATTTTTCATCTTTCTATCACAAATGCCCAAGCATGTAATATTTTAAACATAGTAGACATTTAAAAATGCTCATTGAAATCAGTTGAATTGCACATGAAACATCAGTGTATTATTTAAGGAAAGAAATATCTTGATCAAGTTTTTGCTTGTGATTCCATTTTGGTTGTTTGAATCTAGTCATAATTAATATAATAAGATCATCAGAAGACTTCATTATCCTAACTCTTATTTTCAAAGCACTTTATTGCTACATTAAGTTTCCCATTTATCTAAACTATTTTGGACCATTTTAAAATAAAATAGGAGCTGATGAAATCTGATACAATTCTCTCAGACTCTCATTCAGTTCTGAATTCTTTAGACACTTCTGATACCTTTTGGCTTCCAAGTATTCTTTTCTGTTTCTGGCTGTCTAGAATAGTATACCTTTGTGTCCTATGTCACATATTTCTTCCTTGTTTCATTTCCTCTCTACTAAATCCTTATGTGAATGCCAATTTATGCCCAGTTCTAATGATAAATACGCTATGGGAAAAAGACATGCAGAGTTGTATTTTTTTACTTCAAGAAGTCAGGAGTCCTTTCACTAACTACTCTTTGGAATCAAGCAAAGTGAGCTATTGTCTAACTTTTTTTAACATAGCAAAAGGAAAAACTTCACCTTGATATAAGGGGAAAAAATAACAATTAAAAATGCCCCAAAGTGAAATGGGCTTCAATGGAAGGAAGCTAAATTTCTCAATAATAAATATATTCAAAACAAAGACTGGATAATCACTCATCATTTTTGCTGTACAAGGTTATAGGACCATAGATTTATAACTATCTGAACCCTCATTTTACAGAAAAGGAAACTAAGGCTGAGAGATGTTAAATGAATTTCCCAGGGTCACATAGCCAGTAAATGTCTAAGGCAGTATTTGAGCTGAAGGTCTTACAAACCTCAAAACTCTAACCACTGGGTCACCTCATTTCTAAACCTTGAGTCTAAAGGAATTCTTTTTCACATAGAGGTTGGGGTAGAGGGCCTCTGAGGTTCTTTCTAAGTATGAACTCTTTTAATTTTGTGGTATAGTAGTTTATAAGTTCAAAGTGATTTCATATGAAATAATTGATGGTGCCATATACTTATAAAATCAGGACCAATTTTCAAAGTCCAGATGAGCAGGTTAGTTTTTGGAAACTGTTCTTTTTGGACTCCAGAGACCCATTGAGGCAAAAGATATCTATCCAAAATGAGGGAAGGATGTGAAAAAGCAAGAGGTGTAAGTTGATGAATGGATGGACAGGATCCACATAATATTTTTCCTCCTCTCCCTCTTCCTCCTCCTCTTTTCTCTTGTTCTTCTTGTTCTTGGTTTTTTTTTTTTTTTTGGTTATAGCTGACATGGTTTGAAGTTGTAAAAGACCATTCCTGCTCTCTCTCCCTTGTGCCATGACACCAAATTCTATCTGCTCTTAAGTGTTTACCATTATGGTCAGAAAACAAAATTCCTTGCCATAGAAGGTAGTGATAAGAAATAATCAAAACAGAAACTTGAAGAAAATGAAGGCCTCTGCAAAAATGAATGTTATTTCAGCTTAGTCTTGGATGTTATCCAAAGCTGGTATCTAAGTACATATTAGGTGAATGTATTTGCTAGTTTTGCAAACAACACAGCGAAACCATTAGGTAATGAGGCCACTAAATAAGTAAGTCTTACTGCATGATAGCTGCAACAAACATGGTGGGATGGTGGTGGAGAGACACATATGAAGTTCCCTAGTTCATAAGATCTTAGATCTTAGAGGTCATCAAGTCCAATCTTCTAATTTTATAGATGAGTTGATGGAGGGTTCTGTGCCACAGAAAGGATGGTAACACAGGAAAATTGGCATCTATAGAAGAGGATGCATATTTTCAAATTTTGACCAGGGCCAGTCCTATAATCCCTCTTATATAAAAATAGTGAGCAGCAGTTGTATTTTACAAAAATAGACATTCTAGCACTGAAAGGTAAAATATAAATGAGATATGAAATATATTAGACCATCTCTAACCTCAATATGAAATATGATGACAGATGAGAATGTACAGTTTCCTGGGGTGTAGCTTGTGGACTATGTTGTCTTTTAGTTTGTTGGGGTTTTTTGGGGTGGGGGATTTTTCTTTGTCATCATGAACATTGTAGTATACAAAGAAGAACAAATAAAGGGAATTGTTTACAAAACGATGAGTTTCTGTTAGGCACAGTGTTATTGAGTTTGAAATTTGAAGTTGACAGGGATAGGGGAAAAGGCAGAGATAGAGCTTAGAAATTGGTTGCTTCTGATCTAATTTCCCTGAAAAAATGAAGGCCACTTCTCCGAGAAGCCCATATAAACCAAATGACCAAATGTGTCTTGATGAGTTGGGAGCACACAAATGGACATTTTTTTAATTAAAATTTTTAACTTTTTAAAATTAAGTAATAAATTAAGCCCATAAAGTCACTGGTTTTTTTCCCCCATTTGAAATTGTCAAAATTAAAAGAGAGGAAATTTTCCAGTGGGATGTTCCCCTGTTAATAGGTTCTCTATGCCAAGATAGCTTTCTCTTACTCCTTAGGCTACGCTTCTCGGATCTGTCAGCAGATCCATCACTCAAGGAATAAATGCTGCAGGCACCATCACTTCTCAGAAGAAACACCCATGAAGTCAAGGAGCATTTTCTTTTCATCCTGTTTTCTTAATCCTTGCTCTAGATGGAGATTAAGAAAACGCTTTGAGAAGTAAAATAAAAAAAATACACAAAGCAAGTGCTTGTTCCAGATAGTAATGATGTCATAGAACTCTGGGGAGCATTGAAATCTGTCTCCAGGGACAACCTATCTACCCTAAAGGTGCCCTCATTTTCTAGCAAACACATTGACTTTCATTGCCACAGACCCATTATGCTCTCAATTGGCCTCATTCTCCCCAAGAGAAAGAGAAAAGACATTTCCTACAAGGGTTAAATCATGGAAAAGCAATACTGGTGTTCTTTTGCATTGGAACATGCATTGTAAATGCAAAATATAAAAGTTTCTGTTTTGATTATTTCTTATCGCTACCTTCTATGGAAAATTAATGATTTTTGTCTCTATTGTGCAGAGAAAGGCACCAAGATTCTGTGTCTCTTTTATATTTACAGAGAAAATCACTGGCAGCACATAAACCCTTGCTCATAGCTCTGTCATGAGCTACCTTGGGCTCAAGGGCTGAGTCACATCCTACAAACAAACCAATATATCATATTGGCAAAAAATAAAAAGTATGCCCCTGAAGCAATAATGTATAGGAGAGGTAAGTTTTTTATGGAGAAGACAGTTGGTTGGGAAAGGGTCTGGAGAAGTCTGTCTTGTCCAAGGGGAATGACTCTGAGTGGGGCACAATACTGAGGAACGTTAGCAGCAGGGGGCAGCATAAGGGCATAAGGTACATCACTGAGAGACATGGAGATTGAACAATGAAAGAAAAGCTGCAATGGGAGGGTACACTGAAGAAAAGCAGTGCATAGGTATGTGAAAACTCTAGATAGAACTTCCTTTATTTTCATAGTAGGGAAATAAAAAGGCTAAATTAGGTATTTTTTATTTCATTTTAAGTAAATGGATGTGTCACCACTATTAGACTCATACCACAACTACCACAGGGACACTGTCACAAATAAAAATAAAAGTGATCTAATAACACAAGGGAAGAATGCAAGCTTTCTCTCATTCCACACTCCACCCTCACTCTGACTCCAAACATGGTCCTTTTACTTCATATCTTGCCAATTTGCATGTCCTCTTCTCAATGGCTGCATTAAGGGAGTCTGAGATTCTCAGGATTATAAACCTATACAAGACTTTAGAGATCATCTGAAAAGTATCAATTCCACATTTTTTGTCTATATTCAGGGACAAAGGGGGAGGGGAGGGCAAAATCCTTATTCCTGGTTCAGATTTCCATTATCCCACCTTCCCTAGTGGTACTATTGATTCCACATGAGAATGTAACACCCAGTTCATTGATTGAGTAATGGCTGGACAAACACAAGATATTTAGAGGTATACAAGAAAACCTGCATGAACTGATGGAAAATGAAGTAAGCAGAACTGGAAGAACAATGTATATGATCACACAGATGAAAGGAACTCTGAAAAGCAGTTGAATTCTGATTACTTATAATGAACAATTTTTGTTCTGTGGTACAGATGATGAAAAATGTTTCCCTCTTAGTACACAGGTAAGAGACTACTTGTACAGAATGCTGCCTACCCTTTTAGATATAACTGCTGTGTTTGCTGGTGTAATCCATGTTTTGAGTCAAGGTCGGAGCATTTTCTATGAGACTCTCCTAATCGATGAAGAAAACACCGGTGGTGTAATGTTTTTGTCCCTATGTGACATTCTTAGTTCTAGACTCTAGGACAGACTTCAAACATGGAGAGAGGGAGAGGGAGAGGGAGATAGATAGAGATAGAGACAGAGAAAGACAAAGAGACCCACACAGAGAGACAGATAGATAGAGACACAGAGAGGCAGACAGAGAGACAGAGACAAGAGGCATGTAGACAGAAAAACAGAGAGACAGAGAGACAGACGGACAAACAAAGACATAGAGAGACAGGAGAGAGAGACAAAGAGAATAGAGATAGAGACAGAGAGACAGAGACAGACAGAGACAGGGACAGAGACAGAGACAGAGAGACAGAAGGACAGACAGAGACAGGGACAGAGACAGACAGACAGAGACAGAGATAGACAGAGACAGAGAAAGACAGAAAGACAGAGAGAGAGAAAGACAGAGACAGAGAGAGACACACACACACAGAAAGAGAAAGAGAGAGAGAGAGAGAGAGAGAGAGAGACTTTGGAAGTGGCAGGTCTATAGATATGTCTGGTTCTTCAACATGCCCCTGATTTCCAGCTGGCCCCCCCAATATAGCTTAAAAGTCCACTAAAACTTTGGGGACACTATATATTATTAACAGCCTTTCAGAGTTGTTTCCATCTATGTGATTATGTTCATTGTTCTCCAAGTTCTGCTTACTTCATCCCCCATCAGTTTATGCAGGTTTTTTTACATTCCTCTAAATGTCTTGTGTTTGTCCATCCATTACCCAATCAATGGGCTGGGTCTTACATTCTCATGCAAAATCAATATCATCATTAGGGAAGGTGGGATAATGGAAATCTGAACCAGGAATAGAGATTTGTCTCTTCCCTCCCCACCTCCCATAATATAAATATATATTATATACATGTACATACATACACATATACTATACCTATACCTATGTACATGTACAGATATATATAGATATATATATGATATATATATGTGTGTGTGTGTGTGTGTGTGTATACATATGTATGTATGTGGGGAAAGAGAGAGAGAAAGAGAGAGAGAGAGAAACACAATGACTGGCACATAGTAAGTTAATAATAATAACATAAATGTTTTTTCCATGTGTGCAGATATAAATTTTTGCAGTTACAAAGAACTAGAAACCACTTCAGTGCACAACAGTAGGTAAAGGGCTAAAATAATAAAATAAAATAGTCTAGCAATATAATGGGATACTGTAATGTGACTAAGATAATAAATATGAGAACTTAGAAGAAATCTGCAAAAGTATATGATAATTTGAAGTGAAGAAAGTAGATTCTGAAGAATAGCATAATGCAAAGACTATATGAAAATTTAAAAAGTGTATCCACAAATACAGAGTTGAATGGACAAATAGAACAAAAGGGAATGTGGAGGTAGTAACTAATAGGGAATTATGGATATGTTGTACATATAAATTATTTTTTAAAAAATATAAACTATGAATAAAGGGAAAGGAGATAAGAGAAGGGGGGAGATAGAAGGGAGGGCAGGTTAGGAGAAGGGGTATTCAGAATGCACACCATCTTAGGTTGGGAGAGGGACAAGATGGGGAGAAAATTTGGAACTCAAAATCTTGTGGAAGTGAATGTTGAAAACTAAAAAAAAATAATTAATTGATTAAATGAAATGAATCAACAAATAAAAATATAAACAATGTTAAATATAGGCTCATCTGTTTATGTTGTTCATTAAAGTACAAGATCATTTTTAAAAAGAACCTGAAAATTCATGCAGCTAAGCTGAAAGCTGTCTACATGTCCTATTTTAATTAGAATCCTAGCTTCACTCTCTAAGGTGGGAAGTCACTTTTGTAAATCAGCACAAGGCTGAATCTGGGTCCGGGGAACATTCCCTGGGGAGTTCAACACCCAGTGATTCAATTTAGTGGGAAGTGTTAGTGCTTAAACTATAGGAAGGATAGAAACAACAAGCATCACAGACATTTCTGCAGCAGAAAGAAATAGACCTTCTAGTGGGTCAGGTGGAATCTTTTATATCCAAGCCTAGACAGAGGCCACATTCTGAGCCTCTACAGGGTAGACCAGGCTTTCAAAATTTTATTTTTATCATCTTAAGGACAGCAGGAGCTAGCAAAGGCAGGCTAATATTTTTGGTGAGTAGTGTAAACATCATCTACTCTCATTAACTCAAGGAGCAGAGAATTAGAGCACTAGAGTTAGACAAGTTCTTCAGGACGATCTCTTCTGAACTTCTCATTTAATAAGGAAAGTGAGATCTCTGAAGGTCATAAAACTAGACCTACAAGAGACCTCAGAGGTTATCTAATATAACCTTTTCATTTTATGCTTGAAGAAACAGGTCCAAGGAGGTTAAACATATTTCCCAAGGTCATAGGGTAAGTGTCAAGGTAAGATTTGAATGCAGGTCCTCTGACTAGAACCAATGCTCTTTTTACTGCACTAACTTACTCAACAAGTATATATTGAGTGCTTATATATTGTATATTGAGTGCCTACTATGTGTCACTGTATTAACAATAGAGATAAGAAGGAAGAAGGTTCCAGCCTTCAGGGAGCTCATATTTTTGTGGAGGAGATGACAACATGCAAATAATTATGTACTTTATGTGGGCGTATGTATATATATATATATGTATGTGTGTATGTGTATATATGCATATATACATACATGTATGTGTATAGGTGTATATATACATATATATGTATATATATTATATATATAGAGAGAGAGAAACAAAGAGAGAGAAAGAGAGTCATCTCATAGAGAAGACATTGGGTGTATGTGGAAGGAGACAGGAAAGGAGGAAGTAATGAAGGAAGGAAGGAAAGAAAAAAGGAAGGGAGGGAAGAAACAATAATTTATTAAGTGCCTACTATGTGCTTGGCACTGTGCTAAGAACTTTACAGATATTATCTAATTTTGCTCTCATTACAATCCAGGGAACTAAGTTATATTATCATCTTCATTTTCCAGATGAGGAAACTGAGGCAGACAAAAGAAATTACTTTGGAAGAGTCACATGACTTTTATAAGTCTGAAAATGGATTTAAATGAAAGTCTCCTTGACTCTAGGCCCAGCACTCTGTCCACTGTACCATCTAGTTGCTTCTGACTGAGCAATACCTCCTATAGAAGGTGGGAGTTGAGCTGAGTCTGGAAAGAAGTCAAGGAAGCTAAGAGATGGAGATGAGAAGGAAGACCATTCCAAGCATGTAAAACAGCCAGTGAAAATTCCTGGAGGTGGGAGATTGAGTGTCACATGTGAAGAACTGCAAGTAGGCCTGATTACTTGAAGCGGTACCACTTGTATAAGATCCATAGCCATTTTTGAGAACCTGTTACCTACTAGCCATGGAATACCCAGCTCCTGCTTTCAATTAAGATATTTTTGTTTGTTTTCTTTTATGGCCAAAATTCCAGATTAGAAATAGGCATGCCAACTATAGCCTAATAGAGCTTAAAGCTAGAAGGAACCTCGGAAGCCATCTAGTCTGTAGTACACCCCCCCTGCCCCCCCCACACAGATGAGGAAATTGAAGCCTGAGAGACAAAGTGACTTGTCCAAGGCCACACAGCTAGTGACAGAGTTGGCACGTAATTCCATGTATTCTGACCCCAAATCAGATGTTCTCGACACCACACCTATGCTTTCTGTAAATAAGGGGCACAAATACAGTGCTCTCATACTCTACATACTTCTATAGACTACACATAGACAGCTTTAGTTGGGCAGGCCACCTATTCATTAACAAAGTGCATGTCACCTACTCATTATCAAGATAGAGCTTGTATGTCTTATTTGTGGTATTTTGAAATATGACAGAGTATCTGCTAAAAACCATAATGTAAAACTGGAAAGGTTCTTAAAATCTGGAAAAGGAATGAAAATTGTTGTGATGGCAAGATCACTGGGCTGGGAATCAGAAATTCTAAGTTCTAATCCTGGTTCTGACACTTACTATATGTGTGACCTTGGGTGAATTACTTCACAATCTGGGATCCACTTGCCTCATATGCAAAATGATAAGACTTGGCTGGCTGGTCTCCGGTCCCTTCCACATCTCAGTCTGAGATCCAAAGAAAGCAAGATAACTGTCATTTCTCCACCAACTTTTACTCTCTGTCCCATTTTTTTTTCTGGCTTCATTTTTTGTTGGACAGTTCCCCCAGGCTGATTTGCCTGGGCCCACTGCACTGCAGTTATTTCTCTCTCCTTTATCCATCTAAAACCTGGCAGTTTCATTCTTGGGGCAGCTCTTGGTAGTTGCCTCAATCTATAACCTAGGCAGGTGCCTTGAAGATACCAGATAAATATTAAACCATTCAGTAGGACAATGAGGCAAAAAATCAAGTCCCAACAAAATCAGCAAAAACTGTTAATGGGATTTTCTCATTTTCTTAGTTTCTACTCAGGAAATTTTAGCCAGAGGGAAGTCCTGGTGCCTATTTGACATCTACTGAGGGTTGGTGATATGCCAGTAATCTTTCATCTGTCTTTGTCAAGAGTGTTCACTGTCTAATGGGGGAACCCAACAATATGCTCCTTGAGGGCAGGGACAATACATTTTATTCAACAAACTCAATCCCACAAATATGTATTAAGGGTCTACTATGTGTCAGAGACTGTGTGGGTTCAAAGGATACAAAACTAAAAACAAAAAACAGTATCTGCCTTTAAAGAGTTTATATATTACTAAAAAGATAAAAAAGAAGCAACATGAACATCTTCCAATACTTTGTTACATCAGACATATCCTAAGAATATTATGCAATAAAGTGACTGGCATTTTGTACCATTTGACTCAGAGACTCTATTACTGGGTATATACTCTAAGAGAGGCGTTAATAAAAAGAAAATTCTCATATATGCAACAAAATATTTATAGCAGCACTTTTTGTGATAGCAGTGAACTGGAAACAAAATAGATGCCCATTGATTGGGAAATGGCTAAACAAATTGCAGCATATACATGTATTGGAATACTACTAAGCAGTCAGAAACCACAAATATAGTAAGCATTGTAACAGACAAAGCATTAGGTATGTTATCAGGGAGACTTGATTCAAATCCTGCCTCAGATACAAATTAATTGTGTGAACCTGGGCAAGACACCTAACCTCTCAGTGCCTCAGTTTCCTCATATGTCAAAGAAGGAGTTTGGACTCCATGGTTCCTCCCAGTTCTAAATAAATGATCTTATTATATTAAATACAAAAGTCTATTAATACAAAGAAATTTCAAGGTTGGGGGGGCCTGATAATACTCACAACTGAGTTGACTCACCAAAAGCCTCATCTAGGCGGTATGTCAAGCTGTACCTTGAAGGATACTATTGAGGCAGAGGTGAGGAGGGAAAGCATTCTGGACCTAAAGGACCATGAGAGCAAAGGAGTACCTTTATATTTCCCCCAGTACTTGGCACAATGCATTATAGATAAAATGTCTGTTGAATGTTGAATTAAAAAGGCATGGAGGAGGAAAGACTGAATCAAAGGAATACATAACACGTCTCTAAGGAAGCTGAGTCACATTAGGAACTACATACATCAAAGTTTTCTATGTGAAAGGGCTTCCTTTAATTGTTTTAGTTTCCATGATAATCATTAAACTGACCAGGACAGGATCTCCCTGACCCCCAACCAGCTTTTACATCAATTCATAGTATGTTGAATTGAGAAGAACCTTAGAGATCAGACTTACAAACTTATAAGGTTATAGCCCTCTCATTTTATAGAGAGGAAACTGAGGTTGCAAGAAATCAAATGCTTCATCTAAGGTGCTTCCATGATAAGTGGAGAGCTAAGATTTGAGCCCACCTTATGACTCCAATGTCATTATTTTTTTAAATTATTCTGCATCTACCACACTACTATTCAAAGGCAGGCATAAGCCAGGGCTCTACTCAGTTTAGTGGCTAACCTTCTGAACTTTGAGTCAACCAGAGCTGTGTTTGAATCCTGCCTTAAGTATTTACTAGCTGTGTGAACCACAGACAAGTCAAATAAAGATTCTCAGACTCAGTTTCCTTATTTGTAAGATGAGGGTAATAACATCTACTTTACAAGATTGTTCTGAGTGCTGTGCAAACCTTAATGTATCAAATAAATGTACAGTACTACATATATATGCAGGCATTTAGATAGATAATCAGTGGTATAATCTAAAATATATCCCAGAATCTGTTTAACCTACCATCCAGCCACCCTCCCCAGGCATTTTGCCATATAACCTCCCATGGATATACATCTGCCTCTTGCTTTGGGAAGTGTAATCAAGTACCATGACTCCAGAAAAGGAAAGACAAAAAGCTTTCTATATGGCTCCACACACTATCCCTTTCATTCTCCAGGTCAAAACTCTCTCCTCTAGGGCCAAATCCTCTGTATTTGTTGCATTTCCTTATTACAGTGAGAGGTCCTTGAGGACATTAACTGTGAATTTTGTGTTAGAATCCTGAGCACTTATCCCAGTATCTGGCACATAGTAGGTATTTAATAAATGAATTTTCATTCATTTATTCATTCACAAATTCATTCTTAAACTATTTAATCTATTCACGCTAATGGAGACCTCATTTTATAACTTTCAAAATCCTGAAAGTAAGAATCTAAATTTTAAGTTTCTGTTTCTCGTTCTTTTTTTTTCTATCAGTTTCAAAGTTTTGCCTTAGGCAACTCATTCACCCTTCCTATACCTCCCTTTGGCCTTACTAGTCATCTAGTAAGATGACTAAAGTGATATCATCCTTTACAGGGGTTATGATAAGGATGAGTTAACCTTGGCAAAATGCTGAATGAAATTTAAAATTTTCTTATTTTTAATATTCAAATACATCTGCATGCTGTTTCTTCTTTACACAATATAATACACACACACACACACACACACATCCCACCACCACTACCACCGCACAGCAAAAGTCCTCTAATAATTTTTGAGAAAGAAAGAGACAGAAAGAGAGAGAGAGAGAAATGCCACCAGGCAAAAAGTATTTATAAAAATGAAGATGTTTGACTCCTGTTCTTAAGGGTGGGAGGTTGTAGGGAGAAGGAAGAGGGTATTATGAAAGACACTACAACATTTACCCATAAGTGTTACTCATGGATTACACAAGATATACCATTTAACCTACAGGTACAAGGTGGTAGTTTTCACTCCAACTCCAGATCAAAATCTAGGCTGAGTCACCTCTCCTCCAATATATAAGATTTTTTAAAAGTTGAGTAAATAGAGGGTCTTGAGGAAAGGAAAGGGAAGAGGGACAAATCACTGACCTCAGAAAGACCTCATCCTTCCCATGATGCTTATCCTACCTTTTCCCCTTCCTCCCCTCTCCCCTTTATCTTTCTAAGATGCCCACCCCAAGGGGATTTAATGCAACACTAACTGCAGCCATTTTGTGTATTTTCATTAATATTTTAATTTGTGCACTACCATCCTGAGGCAGTTTCATGAAGGAAACAATTTTAGACTCTGAAAATGAAAGAAAATGACATTTTGAATTTTCTGCTGTCTGAAATTTCTAAGACATCGCAATGGCAGGGTCTTTCTTATGCAATTTCTAGTAATATTCTCCTTCTCTAGGTCAATTCATCTGAAAGGATGTACAGTCCCTCCCAACAAAAAACAAAAACAAACAAACAAAAAAAACAACACCTATAGCTGAGGTTGACTCTATGATTGAACCTGACACATTTGCTTCATTTTTTTTTTCATTGAATCTCTCTGAAGGAGCATCTTTGGTGCTACAGCCATCATCAAGCGAGATTCTGAGAAAGTGACAGTTGAAAGAGGTGTCCACAGAACCACCAGTCTAGGTGCTAGGTGGATGTCTTTGTGTCCACTCCACTCAACTGCTAGTTTTCTCTCTCCTAAACCTTCTTTTTTAATGACTCGGCATATTTTTATTTTTATTCATGTTATATTTTTGTGTCTTATATTTATATATTGTACTTACATCTATCTCCTGCTAGAATATAAGATCTAGGGAAGGAAGAATTGTTTCATTCTTTGTACTTGTATCTGCAGTGCCTAGCACAGTGCCTAGCACCTAGTAAATGCTTAATAAATACTTTTTTGATTGCTGTAGAGGTCTATGATTCTTTGATTCAGGAGACAAAAAAAAATAAAAGACTCAACTTTTCCTATTCCAGAGAATAATTGCATATTTAAATCAATTTCTCTGTCTCTCACACCCTTTCTTTTTCTTTCTCACCTCCCTCCTACTCTTTCCATTATATTCCTTCCCTCTTTCTTCCTCCTTCCTTCTTGTTCCCTCTTATTTTCTCTCCTTTCTGTCCCTCTGCTTATTTGCCTTTTTCCTTTTCTCTCCTTCCTATTCCATCTTTCCATAATGTTCCTTCCCCTTTGTTCCCTCCCTTTCACCCCCTCTTTCCATCTCTGTGTCTCTGTCTCTGTCTGTCTCTGTCTCTGACTTTCTGTCTCTGTCTCTTTGTTCTCTTTGTCTCTCTCTCTCTCTCTCTCTCTCTCTCTCATGTGTGTGTGTGTGTGTGTGTGTGTGTGTGTGTGTGTCTGTCCTTGGGGTCCAAATCTTGGCAAAAGAACATTCCTCATCACTTTTAAATGAGTGACTATTTTCTGTCAAAAAAAATACATTTTCCCTTCTATTTTTGTGTGTGATACTCCATAAGTTAGAGGAGTCCTTTCCCATTTAAATGGGCAAATTATAAACTGTTGAAAATGCAGGCACAGAGAACTTAGAGGGGTAGGATTTCTGAGAGTTCTTGACATGCATTCCAAATGACAAAATCATCAAAATTCTGTCAAACAGCATCTGACTGATTGAAATGTGAACTTGGCTTCAGAGGAAGAATAGCAGGGGACATAAAGGCCAATAATATTAAGGATGCTTGGCTAACAACTCATCCGTAAGTGCTTTAATATCATACACACACACACACACACACACACACACACATACACTTTTAAGAATACTATGCAATTGGGGCAGCTAGGTGGTACAGTGGATAGAGCACTGGCTCTGGAGTCAGGAGGACCTGAGTTCAAGTCTGGCCTCAGACACATAATACTTCCTAACTGTGTGATTCTGGGCAAGTCACTTAACCCCAACAGCCTCACTAAAAAAAAAAAAGAAAAAAAAGACTACTATGCCATAAAGTGACTAAAATTTCTTGACATTTGACTCAGAGATTCTCCTAGTAGGTCTATACTCTGAGAGTCATTAATAAAAAGAAAGTCCTCATATATATGACAAAATATTTATACCATCACTTTTGTGATAGCAAAGAACTGGGGACAAAATAGATGCCCACTGACTGGGAAATGGTTAAACAAATTGCAGTATCTAAATATATTGTAATATTACTGTGCTGTCATAAATAAATCAGATGAATACTGTGCAGAGAATCATGAAAAGACTTACATGAACCAATGTAACATAAAATAAGCAGATCTAGGAAAATAATACACACAATGACTACAATGGGCTAAGTATCAAAAACAACAATCACAAAAAATCAAAAGTGAATATTACAAAATGATAAAGAACAAAGAGAGATATGAGAAGGCACTGTCCTTGCTACTTTGCACAGGTGAGAGGTCCATTCCTACGGAGCATTGCACATGTTTTCTATGTATTGATCATTTTGCTGATCTTTTTTTTTTCTTTTAAAATTTATTCTTTTTTTATATAAGATGCCACACTGGGAGTAGGGAAGGGAAGGGAATTTGGTTGATATAAAATCAAAAGATATCAGTAAAAATTGTATTAAAAGCAACAAAAAGAATATTATGTAAATTTCCACATATTGGGATATTTCCAGGTCCATCAAATCTTACAAATTCCTGCACAACACGTCTCCTGACCTTTTACTGCTTCCTTTCCATCTCTGCCAGAATGGTTTATTGTATAATGTCAGCTCTGTATATCCTCCCTGCATCAATCATCAGACAGGAAAAGACCTAAATAGACCCAAAAGCCAAGGCCTTTGGCTCTAGTCAAGCCTATAGCTAAATCATCCAAGCAAGGCTGTGCATATTCCAAAAATTCTTAGGCTGGGGGGAATTCTAGGGCCACCTTCAGCAATTAATTTCACTGGCAAATAATCATAGTACCACAGACTGAGAGCTAAAAGGAACTTAGAAGTCATTCAGGCCAAACCCTTCATTTTATAGGTAAAGAAATTGAGGCCTAAAGAGGTCAAATTACTTATCTAAGATCACAAGGGCAGCTAGGTGGCACAGTGGATAGAATGCCAGGCTTAGAATCAAGAAGACACATCTTCCTTAGTTCAAATCTGACCTCAGACACTTACTTAATGTTTGACTCTGGACAAGTCAATCAACCCCATTTACCTCAGTTTCCTCATCTGTAAAATGAACTAGATAGAGAAGGAAATGGCAAATCTTTCCAATATCTTTGTCAAGAAAACCCAAAATAGGGTACAAAGAGTCAGACACTGTTGAAACGAACGAACAACAGCAAAAGATCACAGCAGAGATATAATCACCAGAGACAAGAGTTGACCTCTGTCTCTAAAAAGAGTGTTCTTTCCATTGCACTACTTCTTCACTTCAAGGTTAGTCTTCTACCCACTGTGCTTTCTTGCCTCAAGAGTATTATTTACTCATTCTATTCTTGCATCAGTTAAAATACAGGGTTTAAAGCATTAGTAGCTTCAAGTCACGTTAAGATTCTTGGGATGCCCTGTATATCAATAGTAACAGTAGCATCATTTTTTCCTAATGCTTAACAACTTGTATTTTCCTCACAATGGTCTATAAAACAGGTCCAAGTATTATTATTACCATTTTATAGAGGAAGAGTCTATGGATCAGAGAGGCTTAATGATTTATGCTTAGAGTCACTAATTTATATATAAAGTCGCTAATTTATGTGTAAAAGTCCCCAAACAGCTAGGTTGTACAGCTGGTCCTGGAGTCAGGAAGATCTGAGTTCAAATGTGATCTCAGACACTTCCTAATTGTGTGACCCTGAGCAAGTCACTTAACCTCTGTGTGCCTCAGTTTCCTCAACTATAAAATGATGACCATAATAGTACCTACCTCAAAGGGTTGATGTGAGGATAAAGAGATAATATTCATAAAGTAATTAGCAGAGTTGGCATATAGTAAGTACTTATTAAATGCTTGCTCTTTCCCCTCAGGACCTGAAACCATCTTATTGACCCAAAGGCTGGCCCGCTATAGACCACACCAAGTTTCCTTAAAACTATTCTTTATATACTTTTTTTCTTGTTGATCATTCATCTACTTAAAATAGAACAATAATAATCACATTTTTAAATAATTCTTGACAACTTACAAAGAGATCTATTTTACAGATTAGGAAAAAATGAGACTAAATAAGTTTCACAGCTAGTAAATGGTAAAACCAGGACCTAAAGCCAGTTCTTCTGATTCCAAATTGTTCAAGGATAATCAATTAAGGCCCTATCAGTTACTGTCACTTGAAATGCTGACTCCTAGTCTCTTCTTTCAAGCACCTTTCTCTTTTTACTCTCTGTTCCAAACACAGCTACACTCTGGCCTCTTGGACCACAAGGAGCAGTGAGCTGTGTCAGGTTCCCCAGCTGCTAGAAAATTCCTACAAGGGGCTTCTCTTTGTTACCACCTGACAAAAGGGGTCTCTACAGTAGCCATTATGTCTCTAACATGCTTGGTTACTTTTGAACACAGTTAAAGTGACACTCACTTAACTAAATAAAAAAAAAACAACTTTTTCTGTTAAAATCGGTTATGTTAAGAAGGAGCCTTCAGCCCTGGGCTTTACCTGCTCTGGCTAACATAGCAAACATAATAGAACTAGGATATTAGAAGGAGGTCTTCTGAGTCAAAGTCCTGTATTCTTTCTAACGTTACAAATAATACAACACTTAGCAGTTTTCAAACAAATGCAGAATTCACACAGGTGCCCCTATAAGGAACTATCCCTAAATGATTTTAAACAAAAGTGGACTAGACTCTTGGCTTCTCAATGGAAGGCATGGCATAATGTTTATAGAGGAGTTCATCATGTTGGGGGTGGGGTGGGGTGGAGAATTTCTTTAACCTGTAAGGAAAAAATAGAACTGCAGAATGAGAGCTGGCTGAGATCTCAGAAGTCATCTAGTCCAACCCTCTAATTTTACATTACATTTACATTACATGAAGAAACTGAGGCTCATAGAGGTTAAGTAACTTGCCCAAAGTGACATGTAGAATATTTGCAGAACATGGATTCAATACCAGCTCCTCTTGACTCCAAAATCAGTGATCCTTCCACTGTAACAGGGATTTACGCCAACAAACATCTCTTGGTCCCACTGTCAGAAACATGAACCATTGATCCAATCTAAGAGCATATTTTTTTTAATATTCTTATGAGGTGGGGGATAGACTTCATCAAATGAGCCAAAATTTAGGCTTTGTTTACTCATACCTGGCCAGATTCCAGGTATGTAATTCAATTTAATCCATCCATGTGACCTGTGAAATTCCCTTAGGATAAACTAATTAAATTATCATTAAGGACATGCATTGCATTGATCATCCAACTATCTAGACACAGACTTTCCAGATTGTCTTTCTTCACTAAGGTTTAGAATTGCTCTAAGTGGCTTCACAGAGGTCTGAAGAACCAGACTGATGGAAAGATTAGATAATTCCAATTAGTCATTATGAATAAATGGGCCTTTTGGACAGAGGGATGGAACAGACCAGAATTGTTGTGAGACTGGAGACTAGACGGAACTGCTAAGTCAGGATAACTGAGCCAGCAAGATCCCTGTAGAAGGTCTGACAGGTAGAGGGTGTGTCAAGGGATTATGACGGCAGGCAATAGGCAAAGATCCAAGAAGACAGATGGTTGGCAGCAGGGAGGTAGGTCTAGCTGTGGGCAGCAGGTGGGTGTCCTAGAAGGCAGGTGGAGCAGAGCATCAAGGTAGTCTGGCAAAATTCAGAGGACCAGGCACACAGGCAAATGATGTTGGGTTTTGGAAGGGGTGAGGAGAACTCTGGCAGCAGATAGCAATGAGTCAGTCTCAGGAATTAGATTCCAGGACAGGACCCTAGTCCTAGAAGAACTGGCATATAGCTTTGGGAACTGTAGTGGGGAGATAGAGCAAGACAAACACCTAGCTGCCATGATTGATGTATGTGGTAAGAGAGTTGGTTAACTTT
This sequence comes from Vombatus ursinus, assembly GCF_900497805.2. NCBI lineage: Eukaryota > Metazoa > Chordata > Mammalia > Diprotodontia > Vombatidae > Vombatus > Vombatus ursinus. Next base: position 4,352,284 of record NW_020954604.1, on the reverse strand, counting down.
GAGAGAACAAGAGTCCACTTACTAGAAACAAAGTATCATAAGGTCAGAACATGTCCAACAGTCAGTATGACAGGTTGGTGACATGATGGTGAGTTATAGATCCATGGGAATCCATTGCTTAGGTGTGAGACTGGTTCCAGATCTTGGAGTATGTTAGCCTCTGGGTGGGATTTAAGTGGGCAACTGGAGGAGTTGGTGGCAGCGAGACAGGCCAGAGAAATTTCAGTTTGAGATGAGGAGAAACTTCCTAGCAATTAGAGATTTCTAATAGTGGAACAGATTGCCTCAGGAAGTAGTTGATTTCCCTGAATTACAAGGCTTGGGGCACAGGACGTATTGCTATTTATTGGGCACCTGGCAGGAAGGGATTCTTTTTCAGGTTTGGGTTGTATTAGATGGCTACTAAGAGCCTTTCCAAATTAGATAGTATGTGCTTTTGTGACCTTGGAATTAACCTCTTGACCTCTCAGTCTCCTCATCTGTAAATTGAGCCCAGCTCTAAATATATTATCCTCTAATAGCCTATGGTCATGGCACATCCAGATGGCCATAAGCACAGCACATTCAAAGGTTCCACCCTTGCTAATCATTTAGTCATGTCAGTAATCAATAATAGTTGACATGGATAGAGTGCTTTATAATTTAAAAATGACTAATGTGATTCTCACAACAACTTTGTGAGGCAAGTAGTGAAGGTATCATTATCCCCATTTTACAGATAAGGAAACTGAAGCACATAGAGGTTAAATGATTTGCCAAGGATCTCACAGATTTTAAGCAGCAGAGCTGGGATTAAATTCAGAATCTCGTGACTACAAATCTAGGGTTCTTTCCATTACACCACAGCAAGTTCATATTGTTTTATCAGAATATATACACATATACACATGCCTGCATATATACATATATGTATAAGTGTATGTATACATTATAATAATAGATCTGTGCTTGTAGTTTTACTGCATGGGCAGATCCACCCTGTCATCTATTGAACTAAATCTATTTATATTAGATCAAAATCAGGTGTTTTAGAAACAATGTGAAACCCTTCAGGCCACTGGGACACCATTTAACAAATGACTTTTTCAGGATTCCCATTCACTGGAAAAATGCTAATGAACTTCCCAAAGTGCTGAAACTTACTCAGGAAGTTAGTTACTTCTGGCCCATTTTAAAATTTCCTTTGTTTCGTTTTGTTTTTAACTGCAATGTCGTTTGTATTTCATAAAGCAGACGAATGAGCTAGGTTTCATGATCTGGTGCTCAGTAGTGCCCAGCCTACTCAGTCATTATTATCCCGATGCTTGGCCCTAGTGGCTAGAAACAGTTAGTGCAGCTTTCTAAGCCTTTTATAGAGATTAGTTTATGTGCTAGAAGAATTTGATACGATGTAGACACGCAGCAATGGCAATGAATCTATACAGAAACCCAAAGAGAAATATTTATCGCCATGCAGTCGCCCAAACCATATCTTTCATATTTTTTATTTTATTTTATTTTTTTTACAAACTGCTTTTTCCTTCCTTCTTCAGTGATTACATTCAGATTTTTGGAGACTCATGTTTTTTCTTTCTTTTTTTTTAAAAGAGAAGTCAAAATATTTCACTTTCAAACAGAACCCTGGATATGAGTGGCACTGTAATGACAACTATAAAATTCAGAATGGCTGACTTAGCTCCCCAGAGTTTTATCACATGATCCCAAGACAAGCCAGCTTCCCTCTGTTCCTAGGGTGGGATGAAATCAAGTTAGCAAAAAGCAATGCCTCCCCAGTTTCTCCCAAAGCCATGGGAGGATGGACTTTGTGATTTAGGAGACCTTTTCCATTTTTAGTCCCAATGACTAGGTTTTGCCATATTACCCTGAGATTTACAGCATCTCTGCTCTGCAGTTTCAGATTCCTCATTCAGAGGAAGATGAATTATTTAACATATAGGAAGCACCAGCTGTGCAGTGTCCTAAACATGGAACTTTTCCTGCCCACTGGATTTACAATTGAAATAGGTTCCTAATCTAAATAAGCTTACAGCTTTGACAAGTGAAAAGAACTAACAGGACTCTTCCTCAGTGTGAGAGAGAGGTGTCTAAGAGCAGTCATTAGTCATCCCTTTGTCGGTGCTCCTGGAAGTTAGGCAGGCAGTACATCCAGGCTTCCTGCCCAGGGAATAGAATCCTTTTAAAGAAGGTCCTGGGATCTCCATGGGCACTGAAGAAGGGCGCTAAAAATTGTATCATGGGAGGGTTAGCTTTAAAGTTGATGTTCCTGATGGTGAGGGAAATTCAATGAAGGATCATAGAATCATTGATCACAGAATTGTAGCTCTTACAGCTTGAAGGGACTTCAGAGACCATGTAGCCCAACCTCATTTTTTCAGATGAGAAAACTGAGGCCTCAGTAGGTACAGTGACTCGCTCAAAGTCACAGAAGTAGCATTAGAAGTGAGATATATATGTATGTATGTATACATATGTATGTATATGTGTGTGTGTGTATATATATATATTTCTCAGAAGGCTTTTAGAAACAGGGTGGACAACAATCTCTTTGGGCTAGCTTAAGTGCAAGCCAACCTGAAGACAGAGAAATTGATTTGGGTATCTCTGTAGGTCCCTCCCAATCCTAAAATGTAACACTGTAATTGTTGCTTTCTTGTTTTTAATTGTGTATATACTGTATCCTCCCGGTAGAGTACAGGTTCCTTAAAGGCAGACACGGGCTATTTTGCTATTGTCTTTGTATCCCTAGAATCCAGCACGTTGCCTAGAATTCTTTTTTTTTTTTTTTAACCTTGCCTGTGATTTCATCTCTCTAGAAAGCTCCCAGTGAGGAAATTTCTTTACTAATTCAGGTCAGCACTTTTTGGCAACTTGGAGAGGAGATGTTAAATAGTTTGCTAAGGGTCAAACAGGCAGTATGGATCAGAGATAGGACTTGAACTCAGGTCCTCTTGGGTCCAAGGCATGCTTTCTATTCACTACTACCAGACTGTGTCTCTATATATATACCTTGCACATAACAAGTGCTTGTTGAATTGAAGTATTACTCTGAACAAAGAAAGGGAGGAGCTAAGGAATGTGGTACTTAGCCCATCTGTAAAATAGGTGTACATAATGTTAATCTACCTACTTCACGTATGCACAGTAGGACTATGAGATTGCTGCTTACTCCTTTCACATGAAATTCTCTCCTCCCTCCTTTCCACATGCCTGAATTTAACAGTTCCTTTAAGGGCAACCTTATCTCATCTCCTCTGTGAAACTATACCAGCCTAAAATGATCTCACTTTCCTCTTAAATCTTATAGTACGAAATGACTGTGCCACTCTTTTTGGCACTTACCTCATATTACCTTGCATTATTACCTTTCCATGTGACCTTCAGTTTATGTGGTGTAATGCACAGAGAGTAGGCTGTAAAAATAGGACACATCTGGATTTAAATCCCGCTACTGACATGCATTGGCTATAAGGCAATGGACAAATCACTTAACTTCTCAGTGTTCCAAGCAACTCTCTAAGACAGTAAGGTACAGAACAGATGTAGGTCTATAATAGTAGGGGGGATTCTTACTGGGAACTACCAATATCAATGTAATTATAGGTCCAACAAAGGGATATCATTTAGTAAGTATTTATTAAAATTCTGCTCAACATAATGGCCAACTACAATTCCAGAAGACTCAAGAAGATAGACAGATGATTGACTCAAAGCTCAGACTAAGACTTTTTTTTTTGACATGGACAGTAATTTTATTTTTTATTATTTTTATTATTTATTTTTATAAATATTTTAAATATTTATTATTTTTATTATTTATCCATGGACAGGATTTTATTTTTTAATCTCTCCACATTTTTTTTGATAATAGAGATTTTAGTTTTCTTATTTTATAAATGTGGGGGGTTGTAGGTGGGAGCAAGAGGAGGATCTCAATATAAAATAAAATTTAATTTAGAAAATAAAACCAAGCATTTATTAAGTACCTCCAGGCACTATGTCCTGTGGATTGTTGTTCTATTTCAGTCATATCCAATTCTTTGTGACAAATTTGTGGTGTTCTTGGCAAAGATACTGGAGTGATTTGCCATTTCCTTCTCCAGCTCATTTAATAAATGAGGTAATTGAGGCAAACAGGGTTAAGTGACTTGCTCAGGGTCATACAGCTTTTAAGTGTCTTAGGTCAGATTTGAACTTGAATCTTCCTGACTCTGGGCCTGGAGCTTTTTCCGCTGTGCCAAAGACAAAAATAAAACAATCTAGACTTTTAAAGTGGGCAGCTAGGTGGCAAAGTGGATAGAGTGCCTGGCCTGAAATCAGGAATATTCATCTTAATGAGTTCAAATCTGGCCTCAAATACTCACTAGCTGTGTAACCCTGGGGAAGTCACTTAACCCTGTTTTCCTTAGTTTCCTCATCTGTCAAATGAGTTGAAGAAAGGAATGGCAACCCAGGATCTTTTCCAAGAAAACCTCAAATGGAGTCACGAGGAGTTGGACACGACCAAAAAACAACTAAACAACAGGCTCTCAAGGAGCAAACATACTACCTGCTATGAAAAAGCTGACATTCTATTAACTCCCTAATGGCAAAAGACTATAATTCCTTGAATTGCAGGGGAAAGAGAGATGTATCAGGAGTCAGAGAAGCTGGACTTAAATCCCAACAATGCTACCAAGATCTATGGGATCTTGGATAAATCATTTACCTTCTCCAGGCCTCAGTTTCCTCATCTGTAAAATGAAGGGTTTAGACTAGATTGCAATGGGTCTTCCTAATCTTTTTGCATTACTATGCCCCTTAACTTTCAATAAATATTCTGTCCTTTATTCAATACAAGAGAAAATAAATTCTAGAGTCTATCATACATATGTACAAAAGAAATAAAATGAAATTAACTCATTTCTTATTCACCCTTGACAAGCTTCCCTTATCCCCTCCCCTGCCCCTAGGCCCATAAAGTTTCACCAAGCTTTAAAATGTATCAGTCTTGTGCATATTAAGGAATCTGTAAATATTTATTGACTATACTTTCATGTGTTTTGCCTGCCTATAAGGCAAAATCCTCCAGTTTGTACAAAATGAGGAGATTCAATTAGGTAACCTCTAAGATCCTTTCCAGCTCCAAGTCCTGTGATCTTAGTTGTCAAGTCTATGCTATGTGGTGTTAAGAGCACTTGAGGGGACTAGAGCTATAAGCATCCAGAAGTCTGAATTTGGAGCAGGTCCAGGGATGTGCTGATAAATGTTGAACAATTAGCACTCTGAAAATGTAACAGGAAACACTTTTAAGTTTAATTTGTATTATTAACATTCTCTTCATCACTTTCTTAAGCCTGAGCCCTTTGAGCTAGCTCCAGTATACCCCTGGGTTAGTCCTTGAAGATTTGCTTCTAATATTATTTTTATTCAATTTATTATTATAGAAATAGCTAAATTTTTGGATGAACCTGGGCATAGATTTTCTTTTGATCTTTAAAAAAACTCATATTTACATATCATCTTAGATAAGGAGAATGTTTGGGGCAGTTTCTTAACTTGGAGTCCATAACCCCTTCCCTCACATCAGGACCCATGGAGAGATTTTAGGAGGTCTGTGAATTTGTTTTTTTCTTAATATTTTGGTAAGTATAGTTTAATATAAGTGGTTACCTTTGTAACTTTATTTTATTTTGTGAACTTAAAAACTTTCTGAGAAAGTCCACAGGATTTACCAGACTGCTAAAGGTATCCATGGCACAAAAAAGGTTAAGAATCTTTGGTTTAGGGTCATCCTAGGTAGCTATTATAATTAGGAATGATGGAATTAAATATTAAAGGAAAATAGCTCTATATCAGTGAGATTTATTATGACTTTTCAATAACACTCTAGCATAAATGGCAGAAGCCCCATCAACTGAGTGAGATGCTCATAAACTGAACTCTAATAAAATTGAATAAATTGCTTGTGAAAAAAATTGCCATAGGGAATATACCTTTATTAATTCTAGGGTGAAGATGATTTGATAATGCAGTGAATCTTCTTTTTTCATTTCTAATCTTTAAGTTTCAAAAATAAACATCAGGAATAACATTAGGAATTTACATTGGTATATTCAAAATGCAAGTAATTATAAGGCTAGACAACTAGTCCATCTTGTTCACTTGAACCAAAGCTGTACTTATATATGATATAAATGAGTATCCTCATTTTAAAGTAGTTGCACTGATATTCTGTGACCTCTAGAACCAGGGAACGAAGCTGGACAATTCGTAATTATAGTTTGTGCCTGAAAAGGCCCAACCAAATGAAGCTTTCATCTCTAAACTTTGTTGTCTCCTTTATTGCTAGCACAATTGCCTTTATATGATACTTTGCTGCAAGTTGGAGGTGGTGATGGTTTTCTAAATAATCGACTTAATAATAGACTTTTGTTTTCATGCAGGTAATTATTGTTCTGGAATACCCAGAGTGAAAGTCTAAACTGACCAAATTCCCTGGGTAATTATTCAAAACAGCCTGGCCCCTAAAGTTCTTCCTAAATCTCAATCCATGATTATAGGATAATAAGCTGGTCTCAGAATCAGGAAGAACTAGCTTCAAACCCTGCCTCTGACATACACTCATGGTATGATCCTGATTAAGGGATTTAACCCTTGGAGTCCTCCAGGCAACTGTCTCAAGAATCTAAGCTTCTCAAAAACCCCCTCCAAATACCTATAAAAATGACTCTAAACAAATTCTAAAGCAGCAGAACCCTCAAAAAGACAGAATCGCAGGCAGTTGTGGCAGTTTCCAGACTTCTCAACCCATGAACACCAAAGACAACTTAGAATGTCAGTGGGAAAACTCTGTTTCTGTGGTTAGAGAGAAGTTAGGTCTCAGCTCCAGTTCCCAAGCATGGCCCCAGGGCAGCGGCTGCCTCCTGAGCTTCTGGCCCACAGACTGAGGGGAAATTGAGTGGCTGATCAGAGGGGAATTGCAGGGATCTCTTTGCCAGTGCTAAGGCAAGAATCTCTTGCTTTACCCTTGCTTGGATCTGGGTCACAGTTCTGAAGGGTGGTCCTGGGACAAGGAGGAGTAATGGCATGGTGGAGCTTGTAGTGGCTGTGGAGAGAGAATCCTCCTCACAGTTCCAAGACAGAAAATGGTGCTTGTGGTCACTCATAGAACAGGGCACAGGCCAGGAAAGGATTAAACACCTCGCTCCTTATCACACCACCTTTGAAGAACTGAAAATTTACAGGTGCCTAGAAGTATCTCTGAAAACAGCTGTACAAACCCTAGAAGCTTGGGATAGTATATTCTACACATTGTAAGCAGACCTCTATCTTAATAAAGAGTTTATAACTCAAGAAATTGTCTGGGATCATGAGCAAATTTCAAGAGAAGTGTCAGACCATAGAATCTTTTTTTGGTAACAAAGAAGATCAAAACATACAACCAGAAGAAGACAACAAAGTCAAAGGTCCTACATCCAAAGCCTCCAAGAAAGATATGAATCAGTCCCAGGCCTTGGAAGAGCTCAAAAAGGATTTTGAGAAGCAAGTAAGAGAAGTAGAGGAAAAACTGAGAGTGAGGCAAGAAAATCATGAAAAACAAGTCAACAGCTTGCTAAAGAAGACCCAAAAAAATACTGAAAAATACCCAAAAATAACACCTTAAAAAATAGCCTAACCCAAATGGCAAAAGAGATCCAAAAAGCCAATGAGGAGAAGAATGCCCTAAAAAGCAAAATTGGCCAAATGGAAAAGGAAATCCAAAAGATTACTGAAGAAAATACTTCCTTAAAAATTAGAATGGAGCAATTGAAAGCTAGTGACTCTATGAGAAATCAAGACACTGTAAAACAAATTCAAAAGAATGAAAAATTAGAAAACAATGTGAAATATCTCATTGGAAAAACAATTGACCTGGAAAATAGATCCAGGAAAGATAATTTAAAGACTATTGGAGTATCTGAAAGCCTTGATCAAAAAAAAAAGCCTAGACATCATCTTTCAAAAAATTATCAAGGAAAACTGCTCTGCTATTTTGGAACCAGAGGAGAAACTAGAAATGGAAAGAATTCACTGATCTCATTTGAAAGAGATATCCAAAGGAAAACTCCTAGGAATATTGTAGCCAAATTCCAGAGTTTCCAGGTCAAGGAGAAAATATTACAAGCAGCCAGAAAGAAACAATTCAAGCATTGTGGAAACACAATCAGGATAACACAAGATTTAGCAGCTTCTACATTAAGGGACCACAGGGTATGGAATATGATATTCTGAAGGTCAAAGGAACTAGGATTACAACCAAGAATCACCTACCCACCAAAACTGAGTATAATCCTTCAGGGGAAAAAATGGACGTTCAGTGAAATAGAGGACTTTCAAGCATTCTTGATGAAAAGACCAGAGCTAAATAGAAAATTGGACTTTCAGGTACAAGACTGAAGAGAAACATGCAGAGGTAAACAGGAAAGAGAAATCATAAGAGATTTACTAAGGTTGAACTGTTTACATTCCTGCATGGAAAGATGATATTTATAACTCATGAGACCTTTGTCAGTGTTAGGGTAGTCGGAGGGAAAAATTTTACGTATGCATATATATATATATATATATATATACACATATAGCTAGCTAGCTAGCTAGCTAGATAGATAGATAGATGGCACAGGGTGAGGTAGAGATGGAGGGGTCACATGTGGAGAATAAAATTAAGGGTTGAGAAAGGATTATTCTGGGAGAAGGAGAAAGGGAGAGGTAGAACGGGATAAATTATCTCACAAAAAAGAAAAACAGAAAAGAAAAGGCTCTTATAGTGGAGGGGAAACAGGGGAAGGTGAGAGGGAATTAGTGAATCTTATTCTCATAGGATTTGGCTTAAGGAGGGAATAACATACACACTGAACTGGGTATGGAAATCTGTCTTATCCTACAGGAAAATAGGGTGAGAAGGGGACAAGAGAGCAGGGGAATGACAGAGAGGAGGGCAGATTGGGAAAGCGGGTAATCAGAAGGAAACATTTCTGAGGAAGGACAGGGTCAAAAGAAAGAATAGAATAAATGGGGTGGGCAGGATAGGATTAAGGGAAATAGAGTTAGTTTTTCACAACATGACTACTATGGAAGTGTTTTGCATAACTGCACATGTATAACCTATACTGAGTTGCTTGCCTTTTCAATGAGGAAGGGTGGGGAGGGAGGAAGGGAGAAAATTTGGAACCCAAAGTTTTAAAAACACGTTTTAAAAAAATGCTTTCACATGCAACTGGGAAATAAGAAATACAGGAAATGGGGTACAGAAATCTATCCTGCCCTACAGGAAAATAGAAGGTGAAGGGGATAAGAGAAGGGGGAGCAGAGATAGAAGGGAGGGCAGACTAGGGAAAGGGATATTCAGAATGCATGCCATCTTGGGGTGGGGGGAGGGGTAAGATGGGGTGAAAATTTGGAACTCAAAATCTTGTGGAAGTAAATGTTGAAAACTAAAAATAAATAAATTTAAGTTATTATAAAAAAAGAAACAAACAATAACAACACAACAACTAGAGATTAAAAGAGATGGGATACAAATGAAAAAATAAAAGAATCTAAGTTGCAGACCAGTTGCGTATCTGTGTTGGTACAGGGATTTCATCAGTGGGACTTCTTCACCCTAATTAGATCACAGGTCTGGACTCTGATTCACATTGATGAAAGGTATACTCCTCTGAGTAATGCTGGGCATTCTCTTGTCCCTGGTTTTCTTAACACAAAATATTTCTATTCCATGATGTTCTACATAGCCAAAGACCTAGCTATCAGACAAACACTTAATGTGCAAACTTTCAAACTGCTTTCAGACACTTTTTTTTTAAACATAAACGTGTGTCTCCAAATACTAACAAAATGATTATCTATAGTGATATGACCTATTTTACAGCAATGGATCTGGGCTCTTCATTCATTATCCTCATTAGAGATCATAGCTATGGTACTGTATAAAGAGTATTGACTCTACAATTGAGAAAACTTGGTTCAAATCCCACATCTTTGAATTACTTGTGTCACCATGAGTAAGTCACTTAATCTCCCCAAGCCTCAGTGTTTTTCATCTACACATTGAAGGGGTAGAACTCAAAGACCTCTGAAGTAACTTCAGGGTTTAGGTCTATGGTATAATCCAATACACTAAAAGTTCTCAAACTTTTTGAATTCAGTACTCCCTTTACACTTTTAAAATTATTGAGGACCACCCCACCTAAAGAGCTTTTGTTTACATGTGTTCTATCTGCCAACATTTGCCATATTAGGAATGAAAACATTTTAGTATTTTTTTAATTTTGACCCCCTGAAGAGATATCAGGGTCCCCATGTCACATTTTGAGAAATCCTATAATTAAACCCTTTTTCAAGGACTTGGATGCCTTATCGATCTTAAAAAGTATGAGATACTTATGTATGTGCTTAAATCTTTGTTCCCTAAAATCTCACGCATACATGTTATATTAAAATGCATGCACATTATATCAAACACTTGTTCCTGATTAGTAAAGGAATGGTTAAAGATATTTATTGGGAGAAGAGGGAATGTTTAGGGTTTTTTGGGGGGTTCATGGGAATCTCCAGAATTAAATAAACCTAGCTCACTGAAACTGTGCCTTCTGGTGAGTTCACAGGAATGATTTTAACTATATATATGTTTTTTTCCTTGGTGTATACCCATACAATTTTCCTGTCCCATGTTCATTGTTTTTGCTCCATAATATCAATGAGTTGCTTTTTTTCTCACCTCATAGCCTTCAGAGTCTGATGACAACAAAATATTTTCTTGCTAATAAGTCAGAGAGGCAGAACAAATTAGTTGACCTCCATTTGAATGCCTACAGTTCTAAAAAGAAAAAACAAAAGTACTTTATATTATTCACTCCGAAAAAGACTGCCTTCCCTGGGTAAGTCTGTTTTATCTTTTTTGAAGAGGAGACAGATGGTTAGGTTGATTATTCAGGTGTTCATTTTGTGGTTTGTGGATTCTCTGGGACTTTAGCTTCTCCTCAGTCACCTTGGTCCTTATCCTCTCTTGGCCCTTATACATTCTTCAGCTGAGGGAGCACAAAAGACAGGGAGGAAAAAGAGAGAAAATGCAAGCTAATCAAGACACTACTGGATAAAATAGAGGCTTGTGCATCACTGAAGGATTGGTTTTGTCTCTGCTCTATTATCCTATACAACTGAGAGATGGGTAGAGATGACATCCAGGTAATCCAAAGCTGGATGAGCTTTGCTTTGGCTACATGTGCTCTAAATTCTTATATTAGCTAATCATCATCATGGTTCAAGTTTTCCATTAAAAGAATAATGCCATGGAGATTCCTTATAAAGAACAAGTTTCCATATGCAGAAACAATATTTTACATGTTAATCTTTATTAGAATCACATGGTAACACATTCTAGGATTTAAACAAAGAGAATAAACAATGAGCAAAGTTAGCTGGGGTCTGAAATTTTTCAGTTGAAAGATAAGGATAATTTAATAATTTTATCCAAAGACTAAAAGACAGGCAGTATTGAGTAGTGAATAAAAAGCCTGCCATGGATTCAGTGTGGTTAAGGCAGGCAGGTGTTGCAACAGGTAGAATAATGTACCTGGAGTCGGGACTAATATTCAAATCTATCCTCAGATATTATGTGTGACCCTGATCCTCAGTTTCCTCATCCATAAAATGGGGATAATAGTAATAGCTCCAACTTCTCAGGGTCGGTCATCATGAGGCTAAAATGAGATATTTGTAAAGTACTTTGCAAACCTTGACATGTTTGAACTTAGGTTCAAGTCCAGCTTCTGGCACAGGTGTGATTATATATAAATCACTTTAACCTCTCACTTTTGTGATTATAAGTTTCATATAAATTGCCAATCTACCTTAGTTGTGGGTATTTCCAAATTAGGAGCTGGGAAGTCTCCATAATGATAAAATAACAGGTTTAAACTATTGTCTCCCTAGAGTTTATCCTCCACAAAAATAAAGTAAAAACTCAGGCAAATGATGGCTTGGAAGATGGTATCTAGTCTGTTATTTCCATTGAGGACAAAAAAGTAGAAATGGCTCAAGCTATAACAATTTTGATTGGCTATAAGGAATCATTTCCTATCGAGGATAATTACTCAACATTAGCCTGCTTTTCTGCACAAGATGTGGAATCTACTGTGGTGATCTTGACTCTTGAAAATTAATAAAATGTACAGTTCTTTTGGAAAGGAGAGAGATGAATTAGATGAACTTCTAAGGTCTCTCCCTGATAGTGTCCCAATTCAATGATCTCATGCCCCCTTAGAAACCAAACCTGGCATTTATTATGTTAGTAAATCCTTGAAATAGGTCAGAATGACTCCACGTTTCACCGATGAGGATGCTGAATGTTAGTTGCCATCATGTTACAGGAGGATATAATAAAGAAAAAAATCCCATAAGCATTTAGGTCTTTTCAGGTTATTTGGTCTACTTGAGGAAAGGTATTTAATGCAAAGGTATTTGGGGGACTCCAACCACTTCAATGAAGAATTAATTTTCACATAGTCAGTGATGCACTCACATACCTCCCACCAGCTGGGAAAATATCATTTCTGTGCAGTGTAGGAAGTGATTTATAACTGCCATTTTAAAACAAGAAGAAGAGGTAGGCTATGATTTGTGAATCCACTCAGCTGCTAATAGATAAGCTTTTTACTGACCCAAGAAGAGCAAGTAGATTGTTATGACTTGTTGTAACTGAAATTCACTTCAAATGTTCACTCTATTTGAATGAGCACACTTTTCTGTCAAGCTGGACATTATGTTAATTACCCTCTGATATTATTTGGAATACTACACAGGTCTGGGGAAGCCAAGATGATTTTATGGATGAGTTAGGGGTTGCTAGCTCCCTACATTCATTAATTAATCTTGCCACTACTCATGCCTCAAGAGAGGTAGGGCAATATTATTTCTCACAGGTGGAGAAACAGAAGATGAGAAATTAAGTAATGTGGCTGAAGGTCATCTAAAGCCCAAACTAAAACAGAATGTCAGGACTTCACAAGACCTGTTACTGTACTTATAACGCTAAAAATGTGATAGCTGGAACCATCACTCTTAATTCATTCAACAAATATTTGTGAAGTTCTTACCATGTATAAGTCATAATGCTGTGGGAAAAAGGAAGGAAGGAAGGAAGGAGAAAAGGAAGGAAGGAAGGAGAAAAGGAAGGAAGGAAAGAAGGAAGGAAAGAAAAAAGGGAGGAAGGAAGGAAGGAAAGAAAAAAGGGAGCAAGGAAGGAAGGAAGGAAAAAAGGGAGCAAGGGAAGGAGGAAAGGGAAAGATAGAGGGAAAGGAGAGAAAAATGATATAAATTAGCTAGGACCATAGCCTCAAAGTATTTTGATTAAGTTTAAAGAAAACAGGGCTTATGATGATAATAAATTTTAATAAAAATATAAAAGTCTATTATAAGTGGTAATATGTTTCTTCAGGTTTCAGGACCATACCGTCTTCTGACCACCTAGACTGCAATGCCACAGCTTACTTTTTTTGGGGGGGGTGAACTGAATTATCTTGGTTTAACTTACCTGAAGGAATGAGTAAAGTAATGGTATCCTTAAAAATATCATGTACTATTTTCACAATGACTCAGAATCCAGAATCTTTTAAGCATAGGAACTAGATAGACATTGATACAGATATGCCTATATAATAGGATCACTCAATCAATGACAGCTTGGAAGGGACCTGTCAGTGGTTCGAGGGGTAAGAGTGGGAGTGATGGTGGCAGTTTCTCAGTTTTTCACACACTCCCAAAAGCTACACAAAGCAACTGTGGTACTAAGTGACGGACATTTCTTCAGTCAATTTTTAAAGAAAAACCCATTGCACTTTTTTTTTTTAACACATTGTCCATGCCAATCCTGTGGCTGAGGTGCTTAGAAGGTAGTGTGGATTCTTTTCTCTGAATGAGGAGGGAGAAGGGTCTCTTATCCTATTCTGCAATAGAATCAGGCTTCAGGCTGCCTTTTATCCAGGGTCTATATGCCAAATCATAGACACATTGAAAAGTAATGAAAATTATTCTGTGACAGCATAATTAATAAAATACTTTCAAAACTTTGATGTGTGATATGGTCATTTACAAATTACTATACTTCACTTTTCATTTACCTTATAAAACCATATGAAGATCTTTGTCCTTGGTTAAGGTTTTCCTAGGACACTTTTTAAAGGTTGTACTAAACTGGGATGTCCGGTCATCTTAAACTGACATAAGAAGGCAAAAGATTGAATTCCATTAAAAACCATTATTTTCCTTTCCCCCCTTTCTTCATAAGACAGAAACATTTCTTATTGCTTCTCACCAACTCTACTAAAAGTAATATAAAACACCTTCTGATATTCTAGAACTACTTAAAAATTTATAAATAATAATATGTCCAAAACTTTCCATAACCAACATAGAAAAAAACCAAAAAACAAAAAACCAGAACAAATCAGTCTACGGTATTTTTCTACTGTCTTCTAAATTGGCCAGTGAGTTAGTGACTGGGAGTAAGATAAATGAAACATTTTAATTGACTTTGGAATAGAATGAGATTAGGCCTATAGAGATGAAAAAGCTGTCCTTCATATTTTTAATATCAGCTACTAAAATCTCCATCTGTCAGAAGGAGAAAGATGATAACACCAGCTATATACACATGTATTTATATATATATATATGTATGTATAGCTATATATACATATACATACACATTTTTATATGTGTATATGTAACTACATATATACATATATGTTTTTGTATGTATATGTGCATATATATACAGATTTATACATATATATATTCCACAGGACACTTTTTTGGGGGGGAAATACAAAATAATAGCAACATAGATATGGAATTGGAAGTGACTCAAAAGTTTATCTAGTCTAACCCCCTCATTTTACAATTGAGGAAGCTGTGACCTGCCCAAGGTATGAAAAGGCAGAGTTAGCTTTCAAACTCAGGTCCACTGACTCCAAAGCCCCTTTAATGACCTCATTCTCACTCTGGCTGTCCTCTTCCTATGAGCTCTCAGATATTTCATGTATACACCAAGGTAGAGTCAGAAGGTTAACTAGTATTTCTTAAGCTCCTATTTCCTTTCTCAGGGCATTTACAATTATCTTTCCACTGAAAAGCATGAGTCTGAACACAAAAATCCAATAGATATAAAGGAATATGCTGGGTTAATAAAGGCATGATCAATACAATTGGGAAGACACCCATGCAAAAGAAAAAAAAAAGAACAAAAATCGTTCCCACCCACTGGCAGCTACCTGTAACTCCACTATCAGAGGTTCATTCCTTTAAGCTAATTCTTTAATTCATTAAAAGGCAAATACTGTGGACCCTGAAATGCTATACCTTAGTGAATGTGAAGGATCTGGGAGCAAGGTTTTCCAGGTGGCAGAAGAAAAAAGTAATAGGACAAGCAGAGTGAGAATGAAATTACTCACAGGGCCAAACAAGTCCAAGCCAAACCTGACCTAATTCACAACTATGCTCTGCCTTGACCCTGAATAAAGGTGATGCTCCCAATAACCCCTATGTGAGATCACACAGTGAGATAATGTGACTTACATATTATCAAATAAGGCTAACACCAAAAAGGCAAACCTGGAATTCAGTCAGACTCTGATTATGTCTTAAATGCTATTAAAACTTAAATTCTTTTAGACCCACCATTTCCTAGGGAGGTAAAAAAGCAAAAACAAAACAAAACAAACAAAACAAACAAATATTTGATCCTCTGACAAAAGAGGAGTTCAATGAAAGTTTAGAACCTCACGGCATTAGAAATTGCTATTATGTGCTATGGGTTCTTGTGACAAGTTGGATATCCCTATTACTTAACAGATGATACATAGGGTCATTGGTTTTTCTGCAATGCAGCCCTCCCTCACCCTATTGCCACGACCCTTTCCCATTCCTATTCACACAGATAGCTGCCTCATTCCCTTCCTATATCACACACACACTGATTAATCAAAGGATTTTGTTTCCTCCATTGCTTCCTCCCCTTGAAATTTATCTTTCTGGATTTTCAACTCCATAGCTAATCTAATAAATCAATCCTTACAGTGTGCTGAGGAAGACAGAATACACACACACACACACACACACACACACACACACACACACACACACATTCCTTTGGCGTACTGGAAAGAGTGCTAGATTTGAAGTCTGAGAATCTGTGTTCAAATCTCTTCTTCTACTTACTATCTGGGCAATCTTAGGAAAGTCACTTTGCTTCTGTGGGCCTCAGTTTCATGAAGCAGACAATGGGAGGAGACAAAGGGTCGAACTGAGTGACCTCTAAGGACCCTTCTGGCTCTAAATCTGATGGCAGCTAGGCAGACCAATAGAAAGAACATGGGACATTGGAGCCATGAAGATCTGATTTTAAATCTTGTCTCTTATACCTACTAGCAGTATGAACCTGGGCAAGTTACTTAACTTTTTTAAGGCTCAGTTTCCTTATCTATAAAATTACAGTAATAATGTTGTTGTTCAGTCATGTGTGACTCTTTGTGACCCAATTTGGGGTTTTCTTGGAAAAGATAATTAAGTGATTTGCTATTTCCTTCACCAGCTCATTTGACAGATGAGGAAACTGAGGCAAACAGTGTTAAATGACTTGCCCAGGTTCACACAGTTATCAAGTACCTGAGTTCAGATTTGAATTCAGGTCCTCTTGACCTCAGGGCCAGCACTCTATCCACTTTGCCATCTAGCTGCCCCCACAATAATAATAGCACCTATCTTACAGGGTTGTTATGGGTACAAACTTTAAACTTCCATATCACCCTTTTTCCATTCCTAGGTAACATTGGATCAGCATGGAGCCATGATTGCACCGGTAGAAAGAACTCCTCTTGATAAGGAAACAGATCATCACCTGCTCTGCAACTTATAATCTTAGACTTGCCTAGACTAAGAGCACTGAAAGGTTAAGTGATGACCAGGATTACATAACCAGCATGTATCAGAGGTAAGATTTGAACCCAGGTCTTCCTGACTCCAAAGATAGCTCTCTACACACAAAACACTGTTATATATTAAGGTGAAATTCCCATTATATATTTTATAACATTGATGTATCCTCAATTTCATATTCATATGAAAATCTTTATCATGATTCTTAAGCTTTAATTTTTTTTCTTCTAAAATGTAAAAGATGTAGCTGAAGCAACACCTACTTTGGTTTTATTATGGAGGTTATGCTGTCTCTCAAGTTTGGTCTTGAAAATGAAAAACATCTTGGAAAAGCATTCTAGAGCAGTACTATCAAACACAAATAAAAAGGAGGGGGGCCAGTAAGATGTGCATAGGGATCTCTGCTGCCTGCACATTGACTTAGAAACTCACATATTAACATTATCTATGTTTTACTGTATTTTCATTTATTTTTAAACATATTTCCCAATTCCATTTTAATCTGATTATATTGGACTGTTATATGTGGCCTGTGGGTCAGTATTTAACCCTTCCGGCCTATAGCAGAGTCTCCGGGTTGGGACTGTTGAAAAATGAAGCTACCGACAGATTGTGAATGAGGAAATCATGGGTTCCCTAAGGAGCTAGTAAGAAAGTCCTCAGAGGAATACCAGTGTGATGGATCAGAGCCTGCTGTGAAGAAAATACAGTAAAATCTTAATTAAACTTAGTGAAACAAGAACTCTCAATTAACCAGACTCCAATGCATTACCCTTTCTCTCTCTTCTCCTTGACCTTAGCACTCTATTTTAGGGGAAAATATGGAGAATTTGATTTTTATTAAGATGTGGTCCAATGGGGGTATGCCCAAGGCTCAGAAGATTATAGTCCTATCTCCTTTATGGACTGTATTATTAAACTATATTAAACTATTAAACTATGGACTATATTAAACAATGAGAACTTGTTTCCAGAATGAAGTCCTGAGAAGGGAGTGAGGTTTTCATAGGTCACTCTAGCCCTTCCCAAATAGGGAAGGGGAGGGAAGGGAACAGACATTTAAGTACCATCTATGTGCCAGGCAGTGTGCTAAGCCCTTTACAAATATTTCATTATCACAACTCTGTGATGTGAGTACTATTATGATCTCTACTTTACAATTGAGGAAACTGAGACAGAAAAGTTAAATGACTTGCCCAGAGTCACACAACTAGTAAGTATTTGAGGACAGATTTGAATTCAAGTCTTCCTAACTCCTGGCTTAATGATCAATAGATTGCCACCTGCTGTGTCCATAATAGTGCATCACTAGCTGCCTTTACAAAAAAAAAATATGTTTCTTTGAAAGGGGTTAAGCTTCCACATGATCTCCACACTTCCATTCTCCTTTCTGCACCACAGATCAAGGATCCTTAAAAGTAATGGATGCAATTGGTCTCAGTAGAGAGAGTCCTGCTTTCATTGGCAGAGTATCTGGGTTCAAATTCTATATCTGATGCTGACTCTTTGTGAGATACTGGATGAGTAATTTGACCTTCTTGGGCCTCAGTTTCCTCACCTGCAAAATGAGGGGGTTGGGCTATGATGTGTCTGAGGTCCCTTCAGACTCTAGATTTGTGGTTCTTGTAAGTATTCATTTCATTCTAGTTATTTTATAATTACAGATTTTTTTGTTTATAGTATGCCACACCTCCCCTCAGTAGAATATAAACTCCATGAAGACAGGGACTGTTATTTGTCTTTATATATCTCCCAGTGCCTAGTACTAGTACAGTATTTTGCACATAAGAAGATTTAACAAATTACTGGTAAGTGAAAGAGCTGAACAAATGGTTCTGAGCTAAAGTTTTATTAAAACAAAAGGTCAATACTATAATAACAAAAGCAACTTTCTTTTTTAATAAACATGTGGTATATGAGGTACCAAGATGAACAAATATTCATCCTGTAATCATTCTTGTGTTTAATAACTAATGTATATAATCTATCTAATGTCTTTTTCTATCTATATATCTATAATCTATCTATTTATATAATCTATCTACTGTCTATTAATCAACAGACCTTTATAAAAACCCTACTATGTGCTAAATACTGGGCCAAATGCTGGGGACACAAAGACAAAAAATGAACTATTACTTGCCTGCAAAGAGTTTATAATCTATTCATTAGAGAACCCAGATGGTATAATACAGGGGTGCTTAACCTTTGCTATGTCATAAACTCTTTTGACAATCTGATGAAGCCTTATCAGAATAATAATTTAAAATGCATAAAATAAAATACAGAGGGTTATAAAGGAAACCAGTTGTATTGAAATGCAGTTATCAAAATGATTTTTTTAAATTTATGGACTCCAGATTAAGAATTCCTGATATATTACATAGAGGACTGACTTAAGAATCAAGAAAGCCAAAACTGAAGGCCTGCCTCTAACACTTATTTATTGTGTTACTGTGGCTATCACTTAACTTCTCCTCAGGAAACTTTCTAAGACTATAAACTACAAATGAATGTCTTAATCTGCGTTGGTGGAAGTAGTTTCCAGAAGATCCCCTCACAGATTAAATCATAGTTATGTCTAGTTCCTTTTATCCCCCTTTCTTCAGATAAATAAAGTGAATCATTTCTAAGAAGGTTAGTCATAGACACCAAGTAATCAGGACCAGGATTCAAACCCAGGTTTTTCAACTCTGAGTGAATTTTTCTCATTTTTACATTTCCCTAAGCTATCTCATCTCAGATGGTTAGATAGGTAGATAGATAGATAGATAAATTAGATAGAGATATCAGGGTCAGAATTCTTTTTCTTTTAATTTTTTTTAAGTGAGGCAATTGGGGTTAAGTGACTTGCCCAAGGTCACACAGCTAGTATGTGTTAAGTGTTTGATCTGAGGCCGGATTTGAACTCAGGTCCTCCTGACTTCAGGGCCGGTGCTCTTATCCACTGCACCACCTAGCTGCCCCTCAGGGTCAGAATTCTCCAGAGGTCATCCACAACTGGACATGATTGCCTGTGCTTTTTTGTACTTTCTAGGGGACAAGGAGAGAGCAGCAATGCCTGAATGAATAACTACAATAATGACTAATTGGTAATATCTCTACCCTACTCCTAACACTGTCCCATAGACATGTGACAGAAGAAGTAGCAGGAGCAGTAACCCTTGAAAGCAAGAGAAATGGAATTGAACCCATATTCATGAGGGCCTATGAGCTCTAAGAGACCAAGAAATGTGGTCTCCTTTTTTTAAAGCATTGGTTTATCATTATGTGGCCCAATGAATATGAATGGTCAAATGACCTGGATTCAAATCCCCACTCTGCTGCTTAAAATCAGTATGACCTTGGACAAGTCATTCCATCTTTGTGGACTGTAGCTTTGTAATCTATAAAATGTGTGGGCTGGACTAGGTGACCTCAAAGGCCCTTTCTACCTTTAAAATCTATAATCTTATGGGCCTATGCTCCTCCTCACCATTAGTAAAGGCTTTATATCATATTCACCCTTGGACAGTGTCCACCCTACATGACTGGGGTAGCTAGGTGGTGTGGTGGATAGAGCCTACAATCAGTAAGACACGAATTCTAATCTGGCATCAGACACTTACTAGGTATGTGACTCTGGGCAAGTCACTTAAACTTTGTTTGCCTCAGTTTCTTCATCTGTAAAATAAGCTGGAGAAGGAAATAGCAAACCACTTCAGTATCACCAAAACCACTTATATTCCAGGGTTATTGCAAGGATCAGATGAGATACTGCTTAGCAAAGTGCCTGGCACATAGTGCCATATAAATATTAGCTATTAATATTCTTATTTTTACTACTGGGTTCAGGGAAGCTGAGGAAATTGATCTTAGAGTGCAAAGGAAGCACAAACCTTTGGAGGCCGAAGGTGAAATAGGCTGCCAAGTCTGCATTTGCCCTCAGTATGGAGATGACTGACTTTGGCCTTCTTTGCTGCCATGTGTAATTCCTTTGGGCTTGTAGCTATTTTCTTTTCTTTTCTTTTTTTTTAGTGTCACTTTTTTATTAATTTATTTTGATTTATCAACAATCACTTCCATATGATTTTGAGTTTAAAATTTTTCTCCCCCTTCCTCCCCACCACCCTCCCCAAGATGGTGCATAATCTGATATAGGCTGTACATACACATTCCTATTAAACATATTATCACATTAGTGATGTTGTAAGTAAGCATTAGAATCAATGGGAGGAATGACCAGAAAGAGGAAACAAAACTCAACAGAAGAGAAAAAAAATAGCATATAGTATGCTTCTATCTGCATTCAGTTTGTTGCTATTTTCCCAAGATCTCTAAGAACTGGATGCCTTTGGACCAAAAATCTTGAGACAGCTAACTAAGGTTATGATGGGCCAGGTGAAACTCCACCAAGTCGGGAAGACAGATCTGAAAGGAAACACTTGCTGCTCAAACACATCCTGTGACTAAATGAGACCACGAGTTTTGAGTGCTGTTCATCAGGAACCTTTCAGAAACCCCTGAATTGCCTTGAATGACAGAAAATGAGCTTTGATTTCAGTGAATGGTGGGGCAATAATTTTGTCTCAGGATCGCAGGGATTGGAGTGATGCTTTAAAAATGCACTCCACTTTAATTTTGTGTTTCACTTTCCCTAAAATACTCTTGCTCCTATGTAGGACTGACATACCTTGGGTGCTTACATAATCTTAACATAATTGACTGTAATTGACAACATAATGCTGCTGGTATTGTGGAATAAAGGCAAGAAGAAAGAGATACTGATTTTTTTCTCCTTAAAGCAATGGTTAGGTTTAATTTCAAAGTTTTCAGAAAATATTGAAATACGGTAATCAGCATGAAATTTAACCAGGTGGCTATCATATCTCCAGCAAGGACTGGGAGGAGAGGGGTAACATGTGCTGCTGATTAGAGCTGACAGAAATCCCATCAACTGAGGAAAAGCAGGTCAGAATCCAAATTGGGATCTAAGAAAATGTAGATCAGGGCTAGGTCAGGTCAAGAGTCTGATTTATCAAAATGTCCACAAATAAAGTGACTGAAATGGGTGGGTCCAGGAGGGCTCAAAGTCAAAAAGAAGTCTCAAGTTTAGGAGTTTGATGCAGAGAGAGGGAAGCAAGCTACCAGGAATATCACTAGAGCAAGAAAAGTCAATTACCTCTACCAACCCCCCTCCACTTCAACTCCCCCCCCCAATTTCATATATGAGGAAACTAAAGTCTTGAAAGGTAAAATTAATTGCCCAACTTGATCATATGATAAGAAAATTTCTTTCTATTTACCATTCTGCCTACATTTATGTCAGGCAAAATTGCTGCCTCCTCCAGTAGTCTACCTCCTCCAGTCTTCAGCATTTCATGGTACTAGTATATTCTCTTCCATATAGATATTCTCTGTCCCAATCTATTTCTATGTATTTAGAGGTCGATAGAGTATGGGGACTAGAGTCAGGAAGACCTGAGTTAAAATATGGCCTCAGACCCATACTAGCTGTGACCCAGGGCGAGTCATTCAACCTCTGTTTGAATCAGTTTCCCTAACTGTAAAATAATAATAATAATAGTACCTACAATGTAGGGTTGTTTGTGAGGCTCTAATATCTTTAATAACACTTAACACAGTGTCCGGAACAAAGTAGGCATTATGTAAATGTACTCCTTTCCCTTATATGTCTTGGCACGTAGTAGACTGAGGCTACCATTACCTTTCCTGGCTCAGCTGAGTTCCAGAAGCTAGGGGATCTAGCAGCAGAACAACAACAGACCTAGCTGCCGTAAAGAAAGCAGGGGAAAAAAAACACCCGATGCAATTTTTTTTGACACTTTTGGGGTACCTGCCACTCTATGAAGTGATTCATAGCACAAGTGATTGGTTGATTGAAAATCAGCCACATTTCCTCCTGGCCTATAGAAGCAAGCTGGCCTTGTTCTCCAGATTTCTCAGTTCTGGAGGACTCTACTTTTTAAATCTGAGCTTCATTTTATACCATGGATATTCTTCCCAAGTACAATGTGGGGTGCAAGGGTATTATTTCTCTCCCTCTCTTCTGGGAGCAGTAGCGATGATTTATAACAGAAGCACATGGCCATGGTAAACATGTGTTTGCACACAGACTAAGAACAGAGTTCGTGCATACTGTTCCTGAGCCCTGCTGCCATGTGTAGAGAAGAAGAAAAGTAAGATTATGAATTCTTTTTTTCATTTTTTTTTTTGGCAATTGGGGTTAAGTGACTTGTCCAGGGTCACACAGATAGTAAGCGTCAAGTTGGTCTGAAGCCAGATTTGAACGCAGGTCCTCCTGACTTCAGGGCCAATGCTCTATCCACTGCACCACTTAGCTGCCCCAAGATTATGAATTCTTTAAGGCAGTGATGTCACTCATATAGAAAAGGGGGCCACCAATCTGTACAGAAGTATACCAGTGGGCCACACATTGACTTAGTTTTCAAATATAATATTGTCTATATTTTATTACATTTTTATTTAACTTGCTAAATATTTCCCAATTAAATTTTAATCTGGGTCATGACACACTTAAGAGTGTTGTGAACTGAATATGGCTCATATATTGGATACTTCTGCTTTAAGGTAGTATGATAATGTAATCTAGCCTTTTAGCAGAGAAAGGAGTTCTCTTGAGGAGCACCAGCTTTAAAAGTTGCTTTCAAGTTCAAGAATTCCTGAGTTTGAGAGTTTAAGCACTGGTCTTTTCTAGAGAAAGAATAGATTTCCTAGTTTATGCTATTTCTTGGAGAAGGAAAAAGGCAGTCCACATTGCTCTTGCACAGTACCCTATTAGAAGAGTGAAACTTGTGGGTTACTGAGACAGTGTAAACTTGATGAGAAGACTATCGCTTGCTCAGAAAGCTTCAAAGCATGTTTACTTTTTGAGGGTAGCCTAAAGCACAGAGTGATACTAGGAGACTTGGGAAGAATGGTAGAACTCTGGCAAAGGATTCATTAGAATTAGTTGTTCAGTTTTTCAGTCGTGTCTGACTTTTTGTGACCCCACTTAGGGTTTTCTTGGCAGAGATATTTAAATGGTTTGCCATTTCCTTCTCCAGCTCATTTTACAGATGAGGAAACTAAGGCAAACAGGGTTAAGTGACTTGTGCAGAGTCACATAGCTAGGGAGTGTCTGAGACCAGATTTTAACTCAGGAAGATGAGTTTTCCTGACTCTAGGTCTGGCACTCTATCATTCGTACCACCTAGCTGCCCCTCACTAGAATTACAGTTACATAAGTAACAATTCCATGTTTATTTCCCTTTTGGGGGGAGGTGGAGAAGTGAAGGTCTGAGTGTTTCATACTTCTGTATTAGTTTATGGATGCTACTGAGTCCTTAGCCTTTTATGAATTTTCTGTAGAGTGTAATAAAGGATGTCCAATGTCCAATGACCATATGATATTTTGAATACCTGTGTAAGATTTGGACACTCTTCTATTCCATCTGCAACATCCTAGACACAATCTAGATCTAAGCTTTAGTTAGGCAGTTTTGATGGATTAATCCAGGTGGAGGTAATAAACCAAAGGAAAATCATTTGAACCTTTAGGGACAAGCCTTGAGAATGGGATTAGGTTTGTGTCAGCTCAGAGTCTTTGGGTGCCATGGGCTGCAGGTTACACAAGAAACTGACTGCCGCCCTTAAGTTGTTAGTGCTCTCCCCTCTCTATATTTCTCCCAGGCTATCTCAACATGTCTGCTTCTCATTAACACTTTTTCCCTCTCTTTCGCCTCCCAATTTCTGCTTCTTGAGCTGGGTATTTTGTTGTTTAGTCATTTTTCAGTTATGTCTGACTCTTTGAGACTGCATTTGGGGTTTTCTTGGCAAAGATACTGGAGAGTTTTGCCATTTCCTTCTCCAGTTCATTTCACAGATGAAGAACCTGAGGCAAACAGACTTAAGTGACTTGACCAGGGTCACACTGCTAGTAAGTGTCTGAGGCCAAATTTGAACTCAGGAAGATGAGTCTTCCTGATTCGTGATACTCTATCCACTGTGACACCTAGTTGCCCCTGCTCCGGGCATAGCATATAAGATATTTAAACTTAATATCTCTGTGATTTCTTGGACTAAAACTTCCTTCTCGACACCATTCCTTTAAGTGTGTTGCATTCTTCTACTAAAATATAAACTCCAGGAGAGCAGGAACTGCCATTTTTTTACATTTGTATCCCCAACATTTAGCAAAATATTAAATGTTGAATAATTTGTTAAAAATGTATATTTTCTTGTGTTTGCTTAGATATGTACTTATTTTATCCCCCAATTACAACGTAAGCTCCTTGAGGTCAGGAATGATTTCATTTTTGTCTTTCTATTCCCAGAGCCTAGCACAGTGCCATAAACACAGCATTTAGTAACTTGTTAGTTGAAATCAATTCTTTAATTAACCTTCGAAATTTTCCATTTCCTCATCTGTGAAAAATGAGAGGGTTAGATTTTGTAATCCCCAATGTTCTTTGCATCTTTTGATATTAGGACCCTATGGTAATTTCACCCTAAAGTCATTCATCTTTTAAAGTCTTTAATTCCATGTCTTAATCAATGGACAGCTCCAGTGTTCCCCTTATGCATCCTTGCACCTGCAATTAATCATTTAATCAGCACCTAGTATGTATCATGCCCTGTGCCTGGCACTCCTAATACAAGGACAAACCAATGGCCAATCCCTCCCTTCAGGGGGCTTACATTTTTCTCTGCCATTGGTGCTAGACAAAGGAGAGGCCCATGCTCAGAATTTCTAAGTGAAGGAAATGAGTGGAGAGTGCTGTGGAAAGTTATCATTCCAATGACAACGATGCCTCCAATGCCTTTCTTCTTTTTTCCCCACCCAGAATCTGAATTCAAGGAATAGAAAATGGCTGTGAATTGGCAGCTGTTAAAATATTTAGTTTAGTTTAAAAATATATTTTGTACGATCAGTGATTACCAACAGGCAGTTTTCAGAAGATGAAATCAAAGCTATCAATAGTCACATGAAAAAATGCTCTAAATCACTATTGATTAGAGAAATGCAAATTAAAACAGCTCTGAGGTATCAGCTCACACCTATCGGATTGGCTAACATGACAGAAAAAGAAAATATTAAATGCTGGAGGGTATATGGAAAAATAGGTACACTAATGCACTGCTGATGGAGTTGTAAACTTGTCTAACCATTCTGGAAAACAATTTGAAACTATACCCAAAAGGCTATAAAACTATGCATACCCTTTAACCCAGCAATACTACTACTAGGCCTATATTTCAAAGAGATCAAAGAAAAGGGAAATGAACCTATATGTACAAAAATATTTATAGCAGCTCTTTTTGTGATGGCAAAGAATTGGAAATTGAGGGGATGCTCAACAATCGGGGAATCAATGAACAAATTGTGGCATACGATTGTGATGGAGTACTATCATGCTATAAGAAATGGTGAGCAGAATAGTTTTTGAAAAATCTGGAAAGACTCACATGAACTGATGCAAAATGAGCAGAACCGGGAGAACACTGTACATAGTAACAGCAATGTTGTAATGATGAACAACTGTGAAAAAGTTAACTACTCTGATCTATACAATGATTCAAGACATTTCCAAAGAACCCAAGATAAAAAATGCTGTTGACCTCCAGAGAGAGAACTCATGAACTCTGAGTGCAGATTGAAGCAGGCTTTTTTAATTTCCTTTATGTTTCTTGCTTTTTTTTGGCAGCATGGCTAATAAAGAAATATGTTTTGCGTGACTTCACATGCATAATTGATATCGTATTGCTTACGTTCTCAATGAGTGGAAAAGGGAAAGCACTTAGAACTCTATTTTTTAAAATGAATGCTAAAAAAAAGGAGCATTTGTTCAGAAAAAAAGGTATATTTTGTTAAAAAGGACATAGTATTATTTTTTGTAGTCACTGACTACAACAAGATCCCCGCACAGATCTATTTACAGCTAATAAACATTTTTGAAAAAAAATCTTTCCCATGCAGTTGAAATGCAGTTGTATACTTTTGTATTTACCCAGAAAATTTATTACCTTGAATCTGCACATGTAATATGCGTGTGTGCACACCTGCTGACACAACAACAATAATTAAGAAGAAGAACTAGCATCTATATAGTGCCTACTATATGCCAGGCACCGTACTAAATTATAAATATTGTCTCATTTGATGATCACAAAAAACTCTGGAAGGTAGGTACTATTACTATCTACATTTTATAGTTGAGGAAACTGAAGCAAACAGAAGTTGTGATTTGCCCAAGGTGACACAGCTAGCACAATGGGGAAGGGGTAGAGGATATCTTTAACCTAGAAGAACACTGAACCCTGATACAAGTGAAGGCACATGGCTCATTTTTTGGACACATCTAAAAATGCCATGTTTCTCAAGTTTCCTGCAGCGTAGGCGAAACCAAAGTGTACTTTTGACTAAACAACTGATTTTTATGATCCCTTTGGAAGCAACTAAGAATATTTTCATGCAAACTTTGTTTTAGAAAGTACAATTTAGAGGGGCTCGAACTACCCAGTAGTATCACAAAAGCATATTTGTTTGTTATAAAGAAGAACTATTGTGGACCTTTACTGAAGATAATATGGTTTACAGTGTCTGGTACATGGTTAGCCCTTAAAAAATGCTTGTTGATAGAATAGTCTCAGAGAAGACCATTATATAGTAAAAAAATATATATATATATAGTATAAAGCATTGGATCTGAAATCAAATGGCCCGGGTTCATATCCCGGGTCTGCAATTTACTACCTGTGTGACCTTAGGCAAACCATTTCACATCTCTGGGCCTCCATTTTTTTCATCTGCAAAAACAGGAGGTTTGATGGTCCCTTCCAGCTCTAACTCCTATGATACTAGGACAGTCTGGTTTATATTCTTCCCAATAGAACATAGGTTTCTTGAGGACTGGGACTCAGTTTTCATATTTGTCCATAGCAGAGTGCCCTTTCTTTTTTCTTTCTTTCATTCTTTCTTTCCTTCTGTCTGTCTTTCTTTCTTCTTTTTCTTTTTTGGTCTAGGTCTGTGATTTCATTATTGCAGGAATCTTCAAATGTGGGAATTTCTCCCACTGATGCTACTTAGCAACTAACTGTGACAGAATCTCAGAAAGGTTTCTCGAGCACTCAAAGTTTAAATAACTTGCCCAGAATCACACAGCTAGTATGTTTTATAGGTATGATCCAAACCTAGGCCTCCCCAAATTTAAGGCCAGCCCACTTTCCATTAAACACCTGGCTCACAGTTGTTTTTGACAAATGTTTAATGGATTCAGTTTAATTGGATTCACATAAACCAGTCACAAAATAGGCACAGAGGACACCATTATAATGAGGTCCCTCTGTATTTAATATGGATCTGAGATGGCTTAAGAACTATTGTAATAACTCTCCCTTAGAATGAACAGTTATTATATATAAAATGGCAACAATTGTTCTGCATCTCTACCAAGGGATAAAGATGAAATGGGTTTAAGTGTAGACTTAGAAAGAGTTTCAATATGTAAGTTTTGTTGTGTTGCAATGAATAAGGAGAAAAAAAAGCTGTGGAATCACTTTTCCTTGGTGATCTCTAAGAAAATGAGAGACACTCATCATTCCATTTTAAATTATTCTTACTGAAGGCAGGAGAAGGCTAGACTAAATGACTTCTGGAGGTCTTTTCCAAATCTAAGATTCTGAGAATATGCCTGAGGATATTCTGTCTTCTATTAAGTAATGGGAAATTCCATCTTTGCAACAATTCTTGAGTGCAGTACAAACTGACTTCATCAAAACATTGACACTGAAATGTAGTTTTGTAACTGAATTCAGCAGAAGGGCAAGCTGTGGTGAAATCAAATCTATTTTATCAGTTTGTCAGTCAAAGTTGTGATCTAGAACTGTAATAAAATCAATTACTGGGGGTTATGCTTTTAATGAGACTTCCCTACCTCTCCCTTCTCCTGTTGTCAGGATACAGAACTTCAGCACTTTTTGTACCCTGGATGCTACTGTAAATTGTCCTGTTTGGGGGCTCAAATCAGTGAGAGAAAGACATGCATGACTGTGTCTGCCTAAAATACTACTCCGAGAATTCCCTTCTTTTAAAGCAGCCTGATGTAGTGGAAATTTTACTGGACCAGAATGCACTTTAATAAAAATTGATCATGCTGTAACAATGTTCAAGGGCAAAAGAGATAGAAAGGTTTAGTAAATAGAGCTAAACCTAGACTCAAGGCCCACCTTTGACAGATAACAGCTGTTTAACCCTTGGCAAACCTTGCAACTTCTCAGGGTTCTAGGCAACTTTCTAAGACTTCTAGTTGTAGAGATTAAGACAATCTTACGGTAGACATGGTTTCCTCCCCTGGCAGTTCCCTATACCAATTATATTATAGGTCATTCTGTATCCCTATTCTTATATTCAAGGAACATATATTTAAATTTGGCCTCTAACACTTACTGTTTATGTGACTGTGTGGGAAACAATTCATCAGTCTGAAACTAAGTCTTATCATCTGAAAAATGGGTATGATAATATTTGTACTATCTACTTCAAAGGGATACTGTAAAACACCATAGAAATGTGAGTCATTGCTAGGATTATTGCTATTTTGAAGCCAGGTGGTGGGAAATATTACCTGAAATCCAGTATACCATTTGAGCAAAAATTGACATATCTTAAAGTTCTGAGTGAAACCTATTTGGGTTTTCAGGGTGACATTTTGATCTTAGCAAAAGTGTGAGGTGTATAGATCATTTTAAACATTTTATTTAAAACTCACGGGATCACTGCCTGAGATAGCTTCTAATCTAAAATACCTCCTCTTAGAGTTGAGGAAATTGAAGCTCAGGGAGGTCAAGGGACTTGTCCAAAATCACATTTTCTCAGCTAATATTATTCTGCAGTCTCACGGCTGGAAAGTAAGTGGGTCTTTTTATTGCATCAGGAATACAATAAAGAAATTTGACGAGAATAAAGAAAACTTCTTAGAGGAGTATGAAAATAATTGTAATTAAAGATATGAAATTGCTTCTCTGATTATGGTCAAGTTTTTCAAACAATTAGCTATTCACCGAGTATTAGTTGAGCACCTATTATATAACATCATAGTTTAATGGAAAAACTACTAAATTTGAAGTCAGAGAACCTGGATTTGAATCTTGACTCTATCATACTTTGTGACATTCGGCAAGTGACTTTATCCCTCTGGTCCTCAGTTTTCTAATCTATCGATGAAAGAGTCGGACTAAATAATCACAGAGGTCCTTTCCAATTCTTAATACTAGGAATCTATGACTACCAATATTATAGGCACTGTGGGAGAAACAAAGGAAGGATAAGACATTCCCCTACCATCAAAGTGCTTGAGATATACTTGAGGAGACAAGTCTGACACACATAAAACAAGAGAAAATAATATAATTGTGTGATGCAGACATACAGCTGATACATAGTTCAGATTTCAGTCTCTTTTCCCACCCTACTTTCATTTCACAAGCAGCTGTCCTCTAAAAGCACTGTGATGCCTTCATATCAGTTGTAATTCAGCTGCTTCAAGGTCAGTTTGGAATTTTATACAACTCTGCCTCCACTAGGTTAACTAACATTGTCAGAATAATAAAGTTTATCAGAAGTTTCTGCTACGGATAATTTGGAAATCAAACTACATTTGGTAGATACCTTCAAGTTTGTTTTTTTTTTAACTTAAAGTTTTTCCACTTTTCACATCCCTCCAATCAATGATAAATGATGTTCAGTTCATATTTTTTGAAAATGCCCCTTGATTATGGAAATATTCATGCTTATTGATATTTGTCAAGTTCATAATAATAAAAATAAAAACAAAGAAAAAAATTCAGTTCAAATATTACCTTCCACATAAGGCTTTTTCCCCCTGAAACGCCTTCCCTTCAATTCCTAGTGGCTAGTACTCTTCCTCTCCAAATTACCTTGTATTTGTTTTATAAATATTTTGTATAACATGTACATGGCCTGATAGAATAATGTAAGCTCCTTGAGGGCAGGGGCTGGTTCATATTTGTCTCTGTATTCCTAGGACCTAGCAGTGTCTGGCTCATAGAATAGGCACTTAATAAATGCTTGTTGACTGATGAAGTTCATGTTGCAACATTCCCAACAACACTATTCATTACATACCCCTTTCCTCAATCTCTGATTCCTGTACTGTCATGGCTCTTAGCCTTTACTGAAGCTAGGGGGTGAAGTAGATAGAGCAATGGATCAGGCGTCAGGAAGATATGAGTGCAGATCTAGCCTCAGACACATACTAGCTGGGTGACCATGGGCAAGTCACTTAAGCTATGTCTGCCTCAGTTTCCTCATCTGTAAAAATAATGATATTAATAGCACCTACCTCCCAGAGTTGTTGTGAGAATTAAACGAGATAGTATTTATAAAGTGCTTTTTAAACCTGAAAGTACTTTATAAATGCATTACCTATTCTCTATGCCTGGAAAGGTCTCCTTCCTCCACTTTGCCTGTTGAATTCTTACCTGTTCTTTACAGCTCAACTCAAATGCTCTTTCCTTTATGAAGCCTCTCTGCTGATAAGAGGCTTTCCTCCTCTGACTCCACCTAGCACTTTGTGTAGAACCCCTCCAGTCCAAATCACAGCTCAACTGAAACACCTAGTCTTAGAAAGTTGCCTGAGTGGAAGACATTAAATGACACGCTCATAGTCACATCCCTACTAAGTGTCAAGAAAAGATTTAAATCCAGATCTTTATGACTTCAATTGCAACATTCTATACATTACGCTCTGTGATCTTTCTCCACTGACCATGTACTATCCTGTATTATAGCCAAGCTTAGTTTTTGTTCCTTGCTTGTTGTTTTGTTGTTGTTCAGCCATTTCAGTCACGTACAACTCTCCTTGACCCCATTTGGGGTTTTCTTGGCAAAGATAACAGAATGGTTTGCCACTTCCTTCTCTAGTTCCTTTTACAGGGGGGAAACTGAGGCAAACAGGGTTAAGTGACTTGCCAAGAGTCTCACAGCTAGTAAGTGTCTGAGGTTGAATTTTAACTCAGGTCCTTCTACTCAGTGCACTGCTTTCTATATAAGCAATCCTTAAACTAAAGTATTTACTCTTCTAGGCCAGGGACCATCTCGTATCTATACTTACTATTTCTTCCAATGCCTAGCCCACTCTTCTGTATATAGCAGAAATTCAATAACTGTTTGTTGTTATACTATTTTTCACCCAGAAGTAGCATCTTTTAATACTGACAGTCTCCTATAGAGCCATAGTAGAATGGCCTTACTATCACTGGAAATAATATTTTTGAATATTTGGAATATTTGAATAATATATTTGAAGGAGAAAAGTGAAAGACTATAAAGTTAATATCCTTTCCAAAGAAATTGAAATTGAAGCATAATTTGCTCTGTGTTATCTTGAGAAAGATGGTCCAAAACAGGCTTTGGAAGACTGCAAAATAAAGTGACTGGAAGTAATGTCCCACTTACAAGGCCAATTTATAATACTTTGTTTTATTATTGCTAAAATTCATTTCTATCTGATTATAGTATCATAGCATTATAGATCTAAAGCTTAAAAGGTATATCAGGAGCTATCTAGTTCAACTCCTCATCTTAGAGATGGGGAAACTGAAGCCAAGAAAAATGAAGTGACCCAAGATGACATAGGTAGTTAGAGTATAACTCTGATTGTTACACTCTTTCATAAATATCAACAGATCCCTATTCAGGTGTATATCAATTAGTCAATAAGTATTTATTGAGAGCTGACTATAGGCTTAGTCATAGCCATTATTATCAGGGTCAAGTGTCAAGAATATGCCCGGTCAAGACATGACATGTTCCCTCAAACACATCTGGGAAGGTTTTAATGGGCGAGATGGTTGCCAGTATAAGAAGGGATTCCCCTGAGGTGGAGTCACTGTATCTTGCTATTTAAAACTAACTATTCTTGATAACTGAGTGCTAAGTTCAGTTATTTCTATATTAGTAAAAGACAGAAAGTGCTACCAGACACCTCTGAATTTTTGCACCCTAGAAACAGCCCCAGCTACCTCACCCTGGCTACAGCTCTCTTTAGAATTAAGTAGGCATGGTGAAGGTATAAAAGTGTGTAAGGCAACGTCCTTGTACAAACAGCTTTGGACAGGTAGTGCCTTACTTCTCACTAAGTACTTCAGTTCACTCAGCATCTCAGTAATGTGTATAGTGGGGATTGGAAGTAACTAGGTGGCACAGTGGATAAGGCACTGGACCTAAAGTCAAGAATACCTATGTCCAAATCCAACCTCAGACACTTGCTAGTCCTGAGATCCTGGGCAAGTCACTTAGCCTTGGATTCCTCAGGTGTAAAATAGAGATAATAATAGCACATACCTCCCAGGGTTGTTGTAAAAATCAAATGAGGCAATAGCAAAGTGCCTGGCACAGGTTAGGTACTTAATAAATGATTATTTCCTTCTTTACTTACCAGGGTGTCAGTGGTGGGGGTAAGGGAATAAACATTTATATAACACCTACTACATGCTTAGGCACTGTGCTAAAGCACTTTAGAGATATTATAATCTGCACAGATAAACACAATATTCAGGCTGGGCAATATTGCCTCATTCTAAAGAAAGTAGAAATAAGTCCCAGTAAATAGTGAGTGTTGGTGGAGTGCAAACTTGACTTGGTAAGGAAGATCTGAAGTTAAAATGAAAAGTAGTTTCAAGGTCTATTTCACATTATAAAATCTATTTAGGAATGACCTATATATAAACTTTGCAGGCTAGGGGAATTACCTCCCAATATCATCTATTTCTTTTGCAAGTCATAATGTTGATCCCAGGGAATTCAGGAATTTAAAAGTCATTGCTGTGCATATACATGTGCATATCCCTTACTCTCGCTTCAGTGACTGGAGACCACACAAAACCCTTACCTAGATTTAACAGTGATGAATCATTTTTCTTGTTTCACTAAATCTCATGGGGCTCCTCAGCTTTGAAAGGCTGACACCATGGTCAGTCTAGATCTTTTTTAACCAAGGCACAACACTTCAAAAAAGCTGGTAAGGCACAACACTTCAAAAAAGCTGGTTAAGGGCCTCTCTAAGGGATTCCAAATGTCAGAATATCATGTCCAGTGCATCCAACTGTAATTCAATTTAAAAGAAAATTTTTTTTTTCCTCCTCACTTTCTTACTGCTACCTTTCGAAGTAAAGACTATCACTGTATTAATGAAACACGTAAATAAATACAATGACCTTTCTGTGTTGGCTCTTCATTTATCCAGATTGGATGAACTGCCTGTGGTTTCTGAATGAATACCATGTTTTCCCCCTCCCCATTTCTAGCCAAGGATGGTGGGATCATGCAATTATAGGAAGTTGACATGCCAATCAGAGAAAAATAAACTTTTTTTTTCAGGACACTACATCTGCCTCATAAATTACTTTAATTTAAAGGGCAATTTCAGAAGATTCACTACTTTAAGCCCACAAATGGTGCAATGACTCTTGTAAAGTCATATTTGTCCCTGAAACTTCAGTAACCTGAAGTCTGCATGCTTCATTGCCTGCAGCAGACAAATTCTGACAATCCAGAATGGGCCTGAAAAATCTCACTTAAAGTTATAGAAAGTGGAGAAAGTGGTTCAAAAAACACAATTCATCTTACCGCTCATTTAACTTGAAATGATTCTAACTCTGTTATACTGCCTGAACAAGTGTTTTTTTTTCCCCTTTGGTGTCTTGTTTTTTTTTTTTTTTTGATGAAAAATATTACAACCCTCTTGTTTTCAGTTTGAGGTTTTATAGGAGGAAAGAAATACCAGATCTTTGATGCCATACAACCCACCAGTAGATCAGTCGGTGGCAGACCATTATTTTTGCCCAGAGAAAATTCCCAACCTTTTTTTTTTTGTATGCAAATACACACTCCCACAATTCCTGGAATCCCTACTACATTCATAACTCAGTATTGACTGACACAGAGATACAGATACAAACTCCTCAGGACACATGGGAAGCCAGTCTTCACTGGAGCCATGACATATATAGTTATGTTACCACCTGAACTTGTAATTAGTAATACACACACACACACACACACACACACACACACACACACCCATATATACATATATGCATATCTTACCCTCCTCCCTCCAGGCAATGAAAGAAATTTCCCAAACTATTCAGGATTCCCTCTCCCACTTCCATTCGCTGATTTTTTTTTAACCCTTAACAAAGATATAATTGCAGGGTCTCAGAAGCAGCTTTTTCTTTTAATTTAAATTTTTTTCTTTTCTCATTTAATTACTTAATGTCTAACTGTAAAATTCATTATTTCCTTCATTCAGCACTTCCCATCTTCGACTCCCCCCACCTCCCACAAAATCGCCTTCACAATGAGACCTCTGCATTTTCTTTTCTTGTTTAGGGTAAGAAATGAAGAGCTTCCTCTTTAATTGGCAGAAGCATGCAGGAGCATCATACCTTCAATTTAGTGTTGGGATACCTCACTTGCACCCTGGCTGTTGTCTTATTGGAGACGGCAGCCTGCCTGAGATCCTCTAGCACTGAAATTATATCATCCAGCACGCATTTCTTATCCTGATTTCTCAACGCACACAGATGGGAAAAAGTATAATTATAGCCCTTGTGGTTCACCTTCATTTCCAGCACGGCTCGGTGGGTCTGCAGGATCCCCTCAGCCTGGAGCAAAATATTGTGTCCGGGTGGGGAGAGGAGGATTACCCTGCCATACCTCCCAGGGGTGTGCAAGTCCGAATACAGCTGGCTTTTGGACTGGTCCAGGGGGAAGAGGCTCCCCGCCAGGCTCCGCTCGATCTTCGCCAAGCTGTGGCTGGGAGCGACCAACCGCTCCAGGTCGCTCTCGGGCTGGAAGCGGTTGAGCACGCTGAAGCCGAAGATAATGGTCAGGACTGCAGGCACGGTGAGGAAGAAGACGGGGTGCCGGCTCACGCACAAGCCCAGCCTGTGGCAGAACGACTGGAGCCCTCTGCGAATGACCTGCCGCAGCATCCTCCACCCGATCCAGCTCGCAGACGCTCCCGGCCGTCTTAAAAAGCACATGTGACATGTGTAAGCGCCGGGCTGTCCCCCCCTTTCATCCCGGATTCCCCCACCCCCCAGCTGATACCCCCTCCCCTCCGGCCACCGCCACCGCCGCGACTGACAAACCCCCTCCCCCCTCCCTTTTCACCTCCCTAACCATGCCTCTTGTCTTTCCCCATACCCACCTCCATGCACTCCTACTACTCTTTCAAACACTGCAGCAAGTTGCAGCAAGGCGGGCACAAATGGATAGCGGGCGTGGGGGCAGGGAGGTGGGGAAGCAAGCAGAGACGGGTCCAGGGGATGGAGAGTGGGGGGGACTCAGGCTGGACACCTAGGCGCCAGGGACCCCACCTCCCCCCTCCTTCCTGACGCCCCTCTCCGCTTCTCCCTGGGCCCCCAGCTCACCGCATGGGCAGCTTTCTCTTTCTCTCTCGCTATCCCTTCATCTCTCTGCTGCAGTCCCCCCCGACCTCCCTCGGAGGAGGTGGTTCGGTGTGGAGCTGTCCCAGGGCTATCCTATCAGTTCGGCTGGATTTATGTACTTAACTAGAACCATGTGCCTCGGTGTTGTAAGAGGCAGACATGTGCCCCAGGATGGGATGGGAGGGGGGAGAAAAGGAGGGGGCGGAGGAAGCAGAGGGAAAAAGGGGACAGAGAGATGCTTTTTTTTTTAATTTTAAGAGCCGACAGTTATTTTTAGAGTTTTTGCTTTTGTTTTCTTCCTCCTCCACCTCCTCCTCTTCTTCTTCTTCTTCTTCTTCTTCTTCTTCTTCTTCTTCTTCTTCTTCTTCTTCTTCTTCTTCTTCTTCTTCTTCTTCTTCTTCTTCTTCTTCTTCTTCTTCTTCTTTCTTCTTCTTCTTCTTCTTCCTTCCAGCCCGGGTCACCCAAGTGAGTGGAAGAGGAAACAAGTGAAGGTGCGAAGGCTCAGTTAGGCTGGGGGTTCTTGGACAGGTAGAGGTAATTGGAGGCTGGGAAAGCAGGTTAACCCATCGCTGCTACCAGAAGCTTGCTTTCCTTTCCGGTTTCTCATGGCCCGCGAATTTCGCGTTTCAGCTCCCGGGAAAAGAGCGGGGAGGATGATACTGCATTTTAACACATCACAAAGCGTGAGAAGGATTTCCGAGCAACACCTCCTGGAGCTGCCCTTCTCAAGGCGGTGCCTGCTGCAGCCATGGGGCTGCCTGAAGACCCTGGTCTCTCTTGGGTACTCCTGGGTGCCCAGGTCCTTTGCTCTCTCTTAGGTCCTCAAGTGGATTGAAAAGAGACATTTGGCAGTAGCAGAAGCCAGTAGCATGGGTTGGGGGGGCGGGAAGCAGGCGGGTAACAAACCTAAACTGCGTGTGATATATGTGATAATATTGATGTATCACAGAAAAATAGTTAAGTGTTCTTGCAACTGAGGTTTAAAAATCAGAAGTTCTCAGAGCTCCCCTTAGGGCCACACCCCCCTGCAGATTCCTCAGTTCTTCAGGTCCCATCCTCTCCCCCCACCCACCCCCAGGTACTAGGTCAAGTCAAGTCATCAGGTTAGCTCTAAGAGCAAGGTCTGGAGAGATGTGATTTAGAGTTGATTTGGTTTCCTGGGCGAGTTGAAATCCAGCAGTCAGCAGTTGGGACACCCACACCATTTGGTTGTAAGAGAGATCAGGGAGGTGGGAAACAGGCTCACAAGTGCAGTCATCTGATGTGGGAAAGGTGGAACCAGGTCACTTCATCAAAAAGAAAAATACCTGGTCTTTTCCTATCACTGTTGTTTATATGATCCAGCTACTTACCTGACTCCCTCCATTCTAAATAAGAGTGACTGTGAAGTACTATCCTGTAGAAATCTCAGAATCTCCAGACCCAAGGGTGCTGGTCTAGAAGTCTTTCTGAGTGGAGAAATGCTTAATCCAAAGCATTTGGATTAGCATACATCACCCATGTGATAAGTTTTTATCCCAAGGAAGAGTATGGAGAAATCTGGGGGTAAGATCTGAGTGACCTGGAGAGTAACTTAATATGTGAACTCCTTCAAAGGTGTCTTTCTACTCTTTCATCACACTTGTTTCAATTTAGCAATTCTTAAAAAATTGTTTAATAAACACACAATAATAAGCAATCCAAGAATATACTAACTAGGGTGATGGTCACAAGAGGTTCATTGTGAGATCTTTAATAATACAGCAGGAAGTCTATTACTCCACTAATATAAATATAAATAACTCAGATGACTCAAAGAATGTTCAAAGAATGAAATGACTTGGTTTCCCTTTCCTTCAGTAGAATTTATTCTTCCCTTACTAGACCAATTATACCATGAAGAGTCAAGGTGGTGTGAGAGTCATGAGAGAAACATGAAATTAGAGTTTTAGAGTTTGAGATGGGACCATAAAGGTCATCCAGTGGTGCTCTCAATGTAGGAAACCTTTCACAATATCATTCACATGGCCATTCCTCCCTCTGCTTGAACACTGCCAGTGACAGGATACTCATTGCTTCAATTTTATTCAACTAAATTAACATTTATTCACGTCACCATGCCAGTCAGTGGAGTTACAAAGACAAAAAAAAAAAGTCCCAAGATATATACAAAGTTGTGAATGTAAATTTCATGAGGAAAATAGCACCAGTGGGATCATGAAAGGCTTGATGAAGAAAGTGCCACCAACTCTGCTTTAAAAGCAGCTAGGAATTTTAAGAGTCCCAGGTGAGAATAGAATCTCACA
Organism: Vombatus ursinus; assembly: GCF_900497805.2. Lineage (NCBI taxonomy): Eukaryota > Metazoa > Chordata > Mammalia > Diprotodontia > Vombatidae > Vombatus > Vombatus ursinus. The sequence goes on along the minus strand of NW_020954604.1, from coordinate 4,313,567 downwards.
TTGCAGGAAGATGGGAGAGGGAATCTCCCATGTAGAGTAGTATGCACTCCCTCCTCACCTTTCCCTCATAGAATCCCTCTCTTCCTTCAAGACAAAGCTCAAACACCGCCTTGTACCTGAAGCCTTTCCTGGTTCCTACATCCCGTCCTCTCAAACTACCTTGCATTTACTTTTATTCTTTCTAGATAGACAGATAGACAGACTTATAGATAGATCCTTATTGTATACCCCATTAGAATGTAAGCTACTTGAAAGCAGAGATTGTTTCACCAGTGGGCTAGTTTGCTTGGAAGAAGAGTCTGTAAAAGATAGGTTGGGGCTAGAACCCTGAGGGCTTTAAATTCCAAGTGGACATTTGTACATTATCTTAGATGCAATAGGGAGCCACTGAAGAGACAGGTCAGATCTGTATTTTAAGAATATCAGTTTGAGAGAAGTTTAGCAGCTCTAATACTTAAAGAGGCAACTCTAATAGAATGTTCTTCCTTACTTTGATCCAAATTGCATCTTTCTAATGTCCGTCAACTGATTGAGCCTTGTTCCAGAGTAACATAGGACAAATATAATCCCTTTTCCACATGACACTGAGATTCATATTTCTCTTGGTAAAATAGTCCACTAGCCCCAAGAAATGGATATTTGTTTGAACTTCCAGGAAAAGGGAAATAAACCTACTATTTCATTACCCATTCTTTATCATAAAGAGGGTATACTACAGTCAATCAAAAGTTACTTATTACAGCATATATTATATACCAGGCACCATAGACTCAAATGTAATAAATGAAACAATCTCTTCTCTCAAGGAGTTTGTGTTCTAATGAGGTATAAAATAATGATCTGTCAGTCTTATCTCTCTGTCTATCTAGAATGAATACAAGTAAATGCAAGGTAGTTTGAGAGGAAGGGCAGCAGGAACCAGGAAAAGCTTCAGGAACCAAGTGGTGTTTGAATTTTGTGTTGAAGGAAGAGAACAATTCTATGAGGGAAAGGTAAGGAGGGAGTGCATCCTAACCCTATGGGGCAGTCAATGTGAAAGCATGGAGATGGAGAGTACATTTTTCCATATCACAGACAACCTACAATAGCCTTCAATATAGAATCCCTTAATTCACTAAAGTCCTACTCCAATGCCTTATTTTTTGCATGGAGGTAGTGCTAGAGTCTTAAAGACTATTTCAGTGAAGCTTCTTTTCATCTTCATAATGACATGATAAAGTAAAGGCATGAATTGACCCCCTATGGAGAACTGAGGGAAGAATATGGGCTAGGATAAAACAAGATGGGAAGGCACGTGTGAATTGTCAAGTGCCTCACTGAAGGGAATATCCACATAGGTGAAATCACAGATCAATCTGAATGTTGAACAAGCTCTTAATGGTCTAACCAAGCTAGAAAGACTTTGAACATAGGCCCAGCCCAGCTTGACTGCAGGATGTTGTTTTTTTATTTTTTTTATTTTTTGCCATAGCAAATCCTAAAGACCATCTATGAGTCATTGGTTGGGTTGGGGGTTATGGTGAGGGTGAAAAGGAGGCACAGAAATACACACTGATAAAATTACAGAGCTTTCAAATACCAAAGTATAGAATCCCTTATGGTGATGGACAGTACCTCACAGTTCACCTGTAAAGAGCTTGACAAAACACTTTCACCAAACAACCTATGAAGTAGATAGTGCCAATTTAAGCGCCTGAAGCTGTTATACCTTTTACTCAGTAATGTGGTCGGATTTTGAAATAGTCTTTTGGCCTTTAGCACAATAGGCCATCAATCTGTTCCCTACACAGATTCTTCCACCCTGTTCATTATAAACCATGGCTCAACCAGACCAGGGAAAATCATTGTGCCCTCTGGCCCCCGTCTCAAATCTCACATGCTAGGTTGGGATATTATGAAATATTGATCTTAACTCCTAAGATTGTATGGTACAGAACAAAGAACCCTAGTATTGGAGACAGAACACCTGCATTGATTAGAATCCCAGTTATGCCACTAGTTAGCACTGTGCTCTTGGAAAATCTATGCAACCTCCTAAAACTCAGTTTCCTCAGATATAAAATGAACATAATAATAATTTCACTATACATACATATGTAAACACACACACACATATATATACATATATATATGTATATATATATGTTTTTATGAAGAAAGTACTTTGTAATTTAGTTAGGTAGGTGGCTCAGTGGGTGGACTGGGACTCCCAGAAGAAGTGAGCTCAAATATTAACAGCATTTATTAGCTGCATGACCAGAGGCAAGTAACTTATCTCAGCCTCAATTCCAGTATTTGTAAAGTGAGGATAATAATAGCACCTATCCCACAGGATTGTTGTATAAACCAAACAAGATTTCACATGTAAAGACCTTAATGTGTAATATAATTGTTAGCTGTTAAACTGAACCAATATAGAAAAATGAGCTATACTTAGGATGCTGCAGAGACCCCCCCAGTAAAGCTGATCAGCTGACATTGAGTCAATCACATTCTCTAATCCAGTTCTTCTCATGAGCCTCTTATGAGATAGGATTAGGAATGCTGTCCCTGGCCATGGAACAACATTTTTTTTCTGGGCAGAGCTGATTGGCCTATATGGAATCAAACCAACTGAGCTAAGCAGTCCAGGCAAATATCTTGTTTTCATAATAGGTTGCAAGCAATTAGAGGCCAAAGACCACATTTTAGCTTAATTAGAGAGAGCACCTAGCACTACTGAGCAGTTGTGGCTCATGGGTTTAGCTTTATTACTTTATAGCCATTTCTTTATAATCATTTTCATTTACATGTACACTTAGGATAAACATTCTTCTTATTCTATTGTTATCTACTATATTCTTCTAATATCAGTTTGGACTTAAGAAGAAATAATAGGCTGATGACAACAAATCACTTCAATTAATTTCAAACAATGTTTATTAAATCATTATAATATGCAAGGCAAGTCTCAGGTACAGAAGATATAAAGAAAAAAAGAGTCATAGGATCATATATTTTCAACTGAAAGGAACTTTAGAGGCCTTGAGTTTAATCCTTTCATTTTGCAGAGAAGGAAATTGAGGCTGATAGAGAAATTAAATGACTTGAGCTAGATCATATAGTAGGTGTCTGATAAATAATTTTTTTGGTGAGGCAATTGGGGTTAAGTGACTTGCCCAGAGTCACACAGCCAGTAAGCATTATGTGTCTGAGGTTAGATTTAAACTCAGGTCCTCCTGATTCCAGGGCCAGTGCTCTATCCACTGTGCCACCTTGCTGCCCTCTGATAAATGACTTTGAACTTGGGTCTTTCTTACTTCAAGTAAATACTAGCTTGGCTGTCTGATGCATGTATGTGTGTGTGTGTGTGTGTGTGTGTGTGTGTAATAAGTGGAAAGATGCATCTTAGCAAAATTGTTCAGTCTTTCATGCCAGTTCAAGGAGTTTGTAAATTATCTTCCAGGTAATAGGAAGCCAGTGAAGTCTTTTTTTCCTTCCTTCCTTTCTTTCTTTCTTTTTTTTTTTTTAAATCAGAGTATTAACATAGTCAGACCTATTTTTTAGGAAGATAATTTAGGAAACTATGCAGAGTGAGTATAAATTTGACAATGGAAAGACCAGTTAGGTTGCTTTAACAATAATCTAATTAAGAGGTAATTAGGCTATGACCTAATATGACATTGGCTTGCTATGTGGAAGAGAAGGGTCACATGTGAGATATGTTATGAAGATAGAATTGGCAAACTTAGGTAGCTAATTGAAAGTGAGAAGTTGAAAGGGAAGAAACAAAGATGATATGGGTAACTGGAAAGAGAGATGTGTCTTAAACAGAAAAGGAAAGTTTGGAGGAGAAGCAAGTTTAGGGGAAAATATTATGGCTTCTGTTTTGAAAATGTTAAGTTTGAGATAACAATGAACGTCTAGATGGAGGTATCCAGTAGTCACTAAGTGATATTCAGGAGAAAGATTTAGATTTGTTAGTCATGAGTATAGAAACAATAATAGGACCCATGGGAACCAAAGAAGTTGTGAAAAAAACACAAACAAACAAACAAAAAAAGAGATGAGAGAGAGAGGAAGAGAGAGACAGAGAGAGAGAGAGGAAAGTATTACAAGAAGGGAATTTCAGAGCTCAAGATAATGCAAGTAGCACATTGAACATGATGGTGATATTTAAAACATTACCAATAAAGTCAAGTAAACATATATTTAGTAAATACCCACTATATGCCAGGAACTGAGTTAAGTGCTAGGGAAAGAAAAAAGATCAAACAGTCCCTGCCCTTAAGTATCTCATGATCTAATAGGGGAGCCAATGTGCAAACAACCATGTACAAATGTGACATATACAGCGTAACTTGTAGATAATCTCAGATGGAAGGTAATTGCATTAAAGTGGATTGGGAATGGCTTCTGGTCAATGGTGGGATTATAACTGTGACTTAAAGGAAACCAGAGATATAGGAGAAGGAGATGAATAGGGACAAAATTGGAGAATAGTCAACAAAAAGTCTCAATAGGGAAAGTTGGATTGTCTTGTGTGAGGAACGGCAAGGAGGCCAGTGTCACTGGATCATAGGGTACATGTAGGAGGATAATGTATAGGAAGAACAGAAAGGTGGATAGGTGTCAAGTAATGAAGAACTTTGAATGAAAAAACAGGATTTTATATTTGATCCTGGAGGTAATAGGAGATCACTGGAGTTTATTGAGTAGGTAAGTGACATGGTCAGACCTGGACTTCAGGAAGATCACTGGTAGTTGAGTGGAAGACAGAATGGAGTAGAGAGAGACTTGAGGAGGGGAGACCAAATAGAAGACTATTATAATAGTCTAGGCATGAGGTGATGAGGTCCTTCACCAGGGTGGGAATGTCAGAGGAAAGAAAGGGACACATATCTAAAAATGACAAGACTTGGCAACTTATTAGATAGAGGGAGTGAGAGAGAGAATGAAGCGTTGAGAATAATATGTAGATTATGAGCCTGGATGACTAGAAGAATGGTGGTGTCCTTGACAGTAATAGGGAAGTTAAAAATGGGAGAATGGGGGGACATGTAAGGAAGATAATTAGTTCAGTTTGGAAAATTTAAAGTTTTAGATACCTATAGTATATTCAGTTATCTATAGTATCTTCATGTATAGTATATTCAGAGGTAACTCGTAGTTGGAAATGCAACCCTGGAGATCAGAAATAGTTGTACTGAACAAACAAATCTCAGAATCATTTGCGTAGAAGTGATTGAATCCATGAGACCTTATGAGATTATCATGTAAAATAGTAGAGAAGAAGATGGAAGAGGACCCAGGAGAGAACCTTAGATAACACCAAAGGTTAGTGATCATGCTTTGGATGAAAATCCAACAAAGGAGACTGAGGAATGGTCAGATCAGAAGGAGAAGAACCAAGACAGAGCAGTGTCACTAAAACCTAGAGAAAAGAAAGTATTAAGGGGAAAAAGGTGATTGACAGTGTTGAAAACTGCAGAGAAGTCAAGACAGATGAGGAGAATTACCTCCATAGGTGGTATGAAAATGTAATTGACCACAGAAACTCATGAAAACCACCTACTGGATCCATCCATCTAATAAATGGGTTGAAATCTTGTTGGTATGATAATCACAGAGATAAATTCACATATACTCAAAATGTTCAAATAAATAAGGGGAGGGGTATTCTTGTGGGGGTTACTATGTTATACTCATAGAATTTATCAACTACATATTTTACTGTTTCTAGTACTTACAGGAAAGAAGTGAAAAGAATATTAGAGAAGATAGAACACCTGAACTCTAGATCTGATTCTGCAATAAATGAGCTCATGTGATCACAGTTGTGCCTTGGTTTTCCTGGATATCAGTTCCCTCTAGTTTTTTTTTTTTTTGTGGTGAAAATTTATTTCTTTGTAAATAGCTTTGGATATACATTCATATTTCCTTTTTCACTATTGCTAATTTAAGATATTAATAAAATAATTTTAATAAGAAAGGAAATTACCTTTAAAATTAAATTTTCAAGTTAATGTTGCATTCCTACAATCCTATAGCAGAAATTGGCCAAGAAGGGTTGGGAAGTTATCAAGAATAAAATGTTTTTAATTTAAATTTATTTTATTATTTAGCATCCTCTAGAAAATTAAGGAATTAGGCTAGATGATCTTTAATGACACTTCCAAATCTAATATACTGAAGTTCTATGACATCCTAAGTCATAGAGTCATTGGGTTCACTTATCAAATTCAATGCTAAATGCAAGTATTTCTTGGTTTTTAAAAGGGCTGTGATGGGGGGGGGGAGGGAGGAGGTATTCGTATATCCAGAAGAGAAAGAGCTATGATTATATTTATGAACAGTTTTAAAGCTCCCAAATCCAAACTTTGTTCAAGACAAATAGTTTTGTCCTGCACTGTAATCCCACAATTTTTTTTCATAAATAGAAATTTCATTTCTACAAACTGTTCTTGGCTAGGCCCTCTTCTGGTTCCCATAAGTAACCCACATTCTTCTTAGACTCTTGAGGTATGATATTACAGTTCCAGCAGCACAAAAATTTCCTAATACCCTTGCTGTTCTGACCCAGGAGGGTTGTCAGGGGGCTCAACTGAGCATTCCATGACCACTCCTAGATCATAGAGAAGCCAGATAGCACAGGAGAGATTAGTCATCATTTTGTCCACACCTAATCATGAAATGGATCATCTTTCCTGACAAGGCAGTTCTCCTGTCAGAAGTTGACAAAATATAAAATTTTATGAAGCCATTTACTGAGTTGCAGCAGGGATTAAAATGACAGCAAAATGGCTATTTTTATGGAGAAGCAATGGAACCATGGCCCCATGTCTGAGATCTAAATTTATTATAGTTATCAGACTTTGACACTAAAATCATTAAAGGAGACAGCAACAAACTGCAATATTCTCTTACTTTACCAGCAGCTGGGACAGTGGCACAGAGACAGTCATTAGGTAGGAGGAGGGTCAAGAGAGATGAAGCATCTGGTAAGGTGCTACTGGAAACATGCCATGATCTATATCGTCCCTGAAAGCTGTCATTATGATTTCAGGTAACATGTTGCTCTGACTCATCAAATAGCACAGGGCTATATTCATTTTAATTTTTTGGAAAAAAAAAATCACAAAAGGTCTACTGTCTGGTAGGCACTATAGTATACACAATCAAGAAACAAAGACATTAATGAAACAATTCCTACCTTCAAGAGACCTACATCTGGTATGTATATATGGGGAGGGCAGGATACAAACATGTACAAAGATCAGGCAAGACTTCATGGGAGGGCTGGTACTTGAGCTTCTCCTTGAAGGGGGATAAAGGACAGAGGATGGATGGCATGAGCAAATGCAGATGAAGGAAATGGAATGTGAAGTTATGAGAATAGCTCATAATCTAGTTTGAGTAGAACATAGATTGTCTGAAAGGGAATAATGTGAGAAAATACTGGCAAGGCAGGCTGAACTCAGTTTTTGAGAAGCTTTGACTTCAAGGGAAAGGAGTTTTTATTTTATCTTAGAAGAAGTAGGGAGCTATGGAAGGTTTTTGAGCAGGGCAATAACAAGTCAAAGCTCCTACATCCAAAGCCTCTAAGAAAAATATGAAATAGTCCCAGGCCATGGAAGAGCTCAAAAAGGATTTTGAGAATCAAGTAAGAGAAGTAGAGGAAAAACTGGGAATAGAAATTAGAGTGATGCAAGAAAATCATGAAAAACAACTGAACAGCTTACTAAAGGAGATCCAAAAAATTACTGAAGAAAATAACACCTTAAAAGTAGCCTAAACCAAATGGCAAAAGAGGTCCAAAAAGCCAATGAGGAGAAGAATGCCTTAAAAAGCAGAATTAGACAAATGGAAAAAGAAGTCCAAAAGCTCACTGAAGAAAATACTTCCTTAAAAATTAGAAAGGAGCAATTGGAAGCTAATGACTTTATGAGAAATCAAGACACTGTAAAACAAATCCAAAAGAATGAAAAAATAGAAGACAGTGTGAAATGTCTCATTGGAAAAACAACTGACCTGGAAAATAGATCCAGGAGAGAGAATTTAAAATTTATTGGACTATCTGAAAGCCATGATCAAAAAAAGAGCCTAGACATCACTTTTCAAGAAATTATCAAGGAAAACTGCCCTGATATTCTAGAACCAGAGGGTAAAATAGAAATTGAAAGAATCCATCAATCACCTCCTGAAAGAGATCCCCAAAGGAAAACTCCTAGGAATATTGTAGTCAAATTCCAGAGTTCCCAGGTCAAGGAGAAAATATTTCAAGCAGCCAGAAAGAAACAATTCAAGTATTGTGGAAATGCAATCAGGAGAACACAAGATTTAGCAGCTTCTACATTAAAAGACTGAAGGGCTTGGAATATAATATTCTGGAGGGCAAAGGAGATAGGATTACAACCAAGAATCACCTACCCACCAAAACTGAGTATAATCCTTCAGGGGAAAAAATGGACATTCAGTGAAATAGAGGACTTTCAAGTGTTCTTGATGAAAAGACCAGAGCTAAATAGAAAATTTGGCTTTCAAATACAAGACTCAAGAGAAGCATGAAGAGGTAAACAGGAAGAGAAATCATAATGGACTTAGTAAGGTTGAACATTCCTACATGGGAAGATGATATTTGTACCTCATGAGACCTTTGTCAGTATTAAGGTAGTTGGAGGGAAAAAATTATGTATAGATAGATTGATAGATAAAGGGCACAGGGTGAGTTGAAGATTAATGGGTGATATCTGGAGAATAAAATTAAGAGGTGAGAGGATTATACTGGGGGAAGAAGAAAGGGAGAGGTAGAATGGGGTAAATTATCTCACATAAAGGAGACAAGCAAAGGCTTTTACAGTGGAGGGGAAGTGGGGAAAGATAAGAGGGAATGAGAGAATTTTATTTTCATTGGATTTGGCTTACAGAGGGAATAACATACATGCTCAATTGGGCATGGAAATCTATCTTACCCTACAGGAAAATAGCAGGAAAGGGAGTAAGAGAGTGGGGGAATGATAGAAGGGAGGGTAGATTGGGGGAGGGGGTAATCAGAAAGAAATATTTCTGAAGAGGGACAGGGTCAAAAGAGAGAATAGAATAAACAGGGGGCAGGATAGTATGAAGGGAAACATAGTTAGTTTTCCACAGCATGACTACTATGGAAGTGTTTTGCATGACTAAACAAGTATAACCTATATCGAGTTGCTTGCTTTCTCAATGAGGATGGGTGGGAAGGGAGGAAAGGAGAGAATCTGGAACCCAAAGTTTTAAAAACAAATGTTAAAAAATTGTTTTCAGGGGCAGCTAGGTGGTGCAGTGAATAGAACTCTGGCCTTGGAGTAAGGAGGACCTCAGTTCAAATCCAGCCTCAGACACTTAACACTTACTAGCTGTGTGACTCTGGGCAAGTCACTTAAGCCCAATCACCTCACCAAAAAGCAAAAACAAAACAAAACAAAAAAAATTGTTTTCACATGCAACTGGGAAATAAGATATATAGGCAGTGGGGTATAGAAATCTATCCTGCCCTATAGGAAAATAGAAGGGGAAGGGGGGGAGAGATGGAAGGGAGGGCAGATTAGGAAAAGGGGTATTCATAATGCATGCCATCTTGGGGTGGGGGTAGGGATGTGATGGGTAGAAAATTTGGAACTCAAAATCTTGTGGAAGTGAATGTTGAAAACTAAAAATAAATAAATTAATGGACAAAAATAAACTAATGTCATGGTTTCTGAGAAGCTACATATGACTTAATTTTCAAAAGGTTTTTCTTATAAGGGGGATGGATCTTTTGAGGGGGCAAAAAATATTAAATGATAGACAACAGACTAGCTTAGACTATTTATATGTATATTAGAGATTCAGAGTAGCTATGCTACAACCCATCAAACAAAGAGAAGAATTTCTTTCTCTGTGACCTTTCAAAAATATCAGCATTTGGACAGGAAGAACCTGACGGACAAATTGAAAAAATCAATGAATCATCTAGATGTACAGTCTATATCATGCCAAACATTCAGATATTTCAAAACTTGTAGATTGAACATTGGAATACTTTGGCATCACAGGTAAAATCAATACAGTTTTGAAATAACGTTATATCTTGACTTAAAAAAAAGCATTTGTTTCAAAATGTATGTTCAGGAAAAGACACAAAAAGCAGTTTTTGATCTCAATTAATATTTCTGTAATTCCAAGCATTGTTATAAATAAAATAAAACAGCATATAAAAGTTGCTAATCATTCAGGATTACTAAGAGAAATCCCAATTTGCAACTAAAGGATTTGTCTAAACTAAGGAAGGTACAAGCTTGGATAATGGATAACAGAAGGAAGATCTAGATGCTAGCTGCCAGAAAAAAAATTCTCATTAGATAGAACTAATTTTTTTCTATTTTTTAAAATTAATTTGTTTTTAGTTTTCAACATTCACTTCCACAATCTTTTGCATTCCGAGCTTTGTCCCCTTCTCATCCCTCCACCCACCCCAAGATGGGACGCATTCTAAATACCCCTTCCCCTAATCTGCCCTTCCTTCTATCTCTCCCCACTTCTCTTATCCCCTTCCTCTTTAATTTTCCTGTAGGGCAGGATAGATTTCTAGATCCCATTTCCTGTACATCTTATTTCCCAGTTGTAGATGAAAACAATTTTTAACATTTGTTTTTAAAACTTTAGTTTCCAAATTCTTTCCCTTCCTCTCTCCCCACCCATCTTCATTGAGAAGGTAAGTAACTCAATACAGGTTATACATGTGTAGTCATGCAAAGATAGAACTAATTTAAAGGAAAATTTTAATCTCTGAATATAAGATGTTGTTTGTCTTTCTTCCTGCTTGTGTCTGTACAGATGAGAGGGAGACTAGATTGGAAATTACTTCAACAACAGACTATTAAAAAAAAGAATTCACCAGAAGAATTCAATGGCTGAAATATCTATAGCCAATAGCTACAAGGAGACATAGTGGCTTTTTTGGTCAAGTTGACCTGAAGACCCAGAAATATTGACCCATCCGCAAAGCATCAAATTATAAAAATAAATGAAAAGCAAGAGCAAAACATAATCAAGTCAGGAAAATGAAATGGACAACTTGTTCTGGGTTAATAAAAAAAATTATTTTACTACTTAGATTTTTCAAAACCCTTCATCCATATAGATCATATTTAAGCCTATTGTTTAAAATTAGAGCATTAACTTCTTGTTTTATTTAAAAGCTACCTTCATTTTTAAAAAGTCTGGAAATTTAATTAAAAAAATATTCTGGGGATTATGGTTGTCCTTGACCCCTTTTACTCATTACCCAAACAGCAGCTTTCAAGTTATACTAAAATGAAAAGTACACTGGATCTGGTGTTAGAAAAACTGAGTTAAAATCTCATCTCTGATACCTACTGTCTCTGTGACCTTTAACAATTCATTTAATGTCCTTAGTCCTCAGTTTCCTCATTAGTAAAATGAAGCTCAACTAGATAGCCTCTGAGATCACTTTCAATCTAAATCTTTGACCCTATGACCTTTTGACCTGAAAAATCAATGTCTGGTTCACTCAGGATTGACTCTCACTATAATGAGAGAGGGGAAATAGTCTTATCCTATAGCAATCACATTTTAGCCTAACACTTTATAATCTGATGAGTTTAAGCAAAGACATCATAGATAGAATACAAGCTTAGCAATTCTTACCAAGGGACCCTTGGTACACTACTGCCATTTTGTGTAAATGTACATTAATGTAGGCAAAAATATGTAAGGTCAGGAAAAGTCTCTTACTTAGTGAGTTCCTCTAGCCTTGAGTCTCATGTTCCCTGGTCCCATTGTTATTCATCTCTTCCTCAGTGCTCATTACCTCCATAATGTACCTTCTTTGCATTTGCTATTGAATTACAAATTTGTTCAGAAGTCACACAAATATTTGCACTACAAATATTTTGTTTCATCTCAATTGGGCTCTCCATGCTGCATGGCAATCCTTTTACTTTTCCTTCATTTACTCTTTATCACACTATCTAGTTTTAGTTTCATACCTTCTCTTCTCCCCTCAAACCATCTCTTTTATCCCTCATCTCTTCCTCTCGATTGAGGACACTTTATTATTCAGTTGGAGAAATTGAACCCATTGCTTATGTGTTCCTGCCTTTCCTCAATGTTTGCCTAATTCCCTTTTAACACCACCCCTCACTCCTTTCCCTTCTCCTTTTTTACAGACTAAGAGTAAGTCCTTTTCTGCACCAAGACCATTTGTGCTCAGGCTTCCCCAATACTTAAGAAAAAGAAATACTCACTAGACCCTACCATCCCTTCAAGCTATTTTCAAATATATCTTTTCCTTTTAACAGCCAAATTCCTAGAAAAAATACCCTTTATTCTTGTTGCCTCCATTCTCTCTTCTCTCACTCCTTCTCAATCCTACACACTCTGATATCTGACGTTATTAATCAACTAAACATCCTCTTTCCAAAGCTACCATTTTTCCCCTTAATAACAAAATCTTACCAAACATGATGGTGCATTTCTGAAATCATTACTAAGTCTGGAGATCACATAAGTTTTAGAGTTCTGAACTGCAGTATGACTAAAGCTAATTGACTTTATTCAATTGTTCAGTCTTGTCTGATTTTTTGTAACACCATGGACCATAGCATGCCAAACCCTTCTAACATCCACTATCTCTTGAAGTCTGTCCAAGTTCATGTTTGTTGTTTCCATGATATTATCTATCCATCTCATTATCTGCCATCCCCTTTTTCTTTTGCCTTCAATCTTTCCCAACATTAGAGTCAATTCCAATGAGTTCCATCTTCTCATTATGTGGCCAAGGTATTTAAGCTTCAGCTTCAATATTTGATATCAGTGAATAGCCTGAATTCATTTCTTTAAGTATGAACTAATTTTACCTGCTTGCTGTCCAAGGGACTCTCAAAAGCTTTCTCCAGCACCACAATTCAAAAGCATTGATTTTGTGGTGCCCAGCTTTCCTTATAGTCCAACTCACAGCTATACATTGCTATTAGAAAAACCATAGCTTTGATCATACAGACCTTTGTCAGTAAGGTGATATCTTTATTTTTTAGCATGCTGTCTAGATTTGCCACAGCTTTCCTTCCAAGGAGCAAGTGTCTTATGATTTCATGGCTTCAGTAGCTATCTGCAGTAATTTTTGAACCCAAGAATAGAAAATCTGACACTGCTTCCTTTTCTCTCCCTCTATTTGCTAGGAAGTGATGGGAAATTGCCAAGATCTTAGTTGTTTTTTTTTTAATGTTAAGCTTCAAGCCAGCTTTTATTCTTTCCTCTTTCACCCTCATCAAGAGGCTTCTTAATTATTCACTTTCTGCCATCAGAGTGATATCATCTGCATGGCTGAGATTGTTGATATTTCTCCCACCAACCTTAATTCCAGCTTTTGATTCATTCTGCCTGACATTTTCCATGATGTACTCTGAATGTGTTAAGTACATAAGGTAACAATATACAATGTTGTCTTACTCTTTTTCCAATCATAAACCAATCATTTGTTCCATGTTTGGTTCTAACTGTTGCTTCTTGCCCACTTTCAGATTCCTCAGGAGACAAGTAAGATGATCTAATATTCTTATCTCTTTGAGGACTTGAACATTTTATTTTGATCCACATGGTCAAAACCTCTACTGTAATCAATGAAATAGAAGTAGATGTTCTTCTGGAACTCCCTGGCTTTCTCCATAATCTATCAAATCTTGACAGTTTGATCTCTAGTTCCTCTGCTTCTTTTCTGCTATTCTGATAATTCTCAGTTCACATATCGCTGAAGCCTAGCTTGCAGAATTTTAAACATAACCTTGCTGGCATGTGAAATGAGTGCAATTGTTCAGTAATTTGAATATTCCTTAGCATAATTGGCTTTAGTCAGTACTAAGTTTGGTACCAATATGATATGCCCACTAGGAAAAGAGGTTAGGGCACCAGGTGAGCTTAATAAGTAAAAAACCAGCCTACATAAAAAAAAATGAAGCAAGTTAAAGCCTCCATATCAATAAGTATTGTGATTGGGCCCATGAGTGGCCGTTGCAGTTCCAGCCAATGAAAAATAGGGAGACCTTGTCCCAGAAAAAAAAATCTTATTTTTTCTGAATTCTCATCCTCTTTACTTTTTTTTCAGCCTTTGATACTACTGACCACTTTTCCTACTGAATACTCTTTCCTTTATGGGTATTTATGACATTGTTTTCTCTTAATTCTTCTGCTTAGCTGTCTTATCTTTTCCACTATCACTTGTTACATCTGTGAAAAACTAACTCTATTTCCCTTAATCCTATTCCACCCCCCATTTATTCCATTCTTTCTTTTGACCCTGTCCCTCCTCAGAAGTATTTGCTTCTAATTACCCCTTTCCCAATCTTCCCTCTTTTCTATCATCCCCCTTCTCTCTTGTCCCCTCCCCCCCCATTTTCCTGTAGGGTAAGACAGATTTCCATACCCAATTGAGTGTGTATGTTATTCCCTCCTTAAGTCAAATCCTATGAGAATAAGAATCACTCATTCCCTCTCATCTTCCCCAGTTTCCCCTCCATTGTAAAAGCCTTTTTTTCTGTTTTTTTGTGAGACAAATTACCCCATTCTACCTTTCCCTTTCTCCTTCTCTTAGTATAATCCTCTCTCACCCATTAATTTTATTCTCCAGATATGACCCCTTCATCTTCAACTCACCCTGTGCCCTTTATCTATCTATCTATCTATCTATCTATCTATCTATCTATCTATCTATATACATACACAAAATTTTTTCCCTCCAACTACCCTAATACTGACAAAGGTCTCATGAGTTATAAATATCATCTTTCCATGCAGGAATGTAAACAGTTCAACCTTAATAAGTCTCTTATGATTTCCCTTTCCTGTTTACCTCTTCATGTTCCACTTGAGTCTTGTATTGGAAAGTCAAATTTTCTATTCAGCTCTGGTCTTTTCATCAAAAATCCTTGAAATTCCTCTATTTTACTGAATGACCATTTTTCCCCCTGAAGGATTATACTCAGTTTTGCTGGGTAGATGATTCTTGGCTGTAATCCTATCTCCTTTGCCCTCCAGAATATTATATTCCATGCCCTGTGGTCCCTTAATGTAGAAGCTGCTAAATCTTGTGTTATCTTGATTGTGTTTCCACAATACTTGAATTGTTTCTTTCTGGCTGCTTGTAATATTTTCTCCTTGACCTGGGAACTCTGGAATTTGGCTACAATATTCCTAGGAATATTCCTTTGGAAACCTCCTCTTTCAGGAGGAGATTGGTGGATTCTTTCCATTTCTATTTTGCCATCTGGTTCTAAAATATCATGGCAGTTTTCCTTGATAATTTTTTGAAAGATGATGTCTAGGTTCTTTTTTTGATCATGGCTTTCAGATAGTCCAATAATTTTTAAATTTTCTCTCCTGGATCTATTTTCCAGGTCAGTTGTTTTTCCAATGAGATAGTTCCCATTGTTTTCTAATTTTTCATTCTTTTGTATTTGTTTTACAGTGTCTTGATTTCTCATAAAGTCACTAGCTTCCAACTGCTCTATTTTAATTTTTAAGGAAATATTTTCTTCAGTAATATTTTGGATTTCCTTTTCCATTTGGCCAATTTTGCTTTTTAGGGCATTCTTCTCTTCATTGGCTTTTTGAACCTCTTTTGCCATTTGGGTTAGGCTATTTTTTAAGGTATTACTTTCTTCAGTATTTTTTGAGTCTTCTTTAGCAAGCTGTTGACTTGTTTTTCATGATTTTCTTACACCACTCTAATTTCTCATCCCAGTTTTTCCTATACTTCTCTTACTTGTTTCTCAAAATCCCTTTTGAGCTCTTCCAAGGTCTGACACTGATTCATATTTTTCTTGGAGGCTTTGGATGTAGGAGCTTTGACTTTGTTGTTTTCTTCTGGTTGTATGTTTTGATCTTCTTTGTCGCCAAAGTAAGATAATATAGTCTGACTCTTTTTGCTCTGCTTACTCATGATCCCAGCCAATTGCTTGAGTTTTAAACTCTTTGTTAAGGTAAGAGTCTGCTTCCAATGTGGAGAATGTACTGTACCAAGCTTCGGGGGTTTGTAAAGCTGTTTTCAGAGATACTTCTAGGGATCTGTAAATTTTCAGTTCTTCCAATGTGGTATGATAAGGGACAAGGTGTTTCCCCTCCACTGCCACAACAAGTTTCACCATGCCAGTGCTCCTCCTCGCCCCAGGACCACCCCTTAGAACTGTGACCCAGATCCAAGCACAGACAAAGCAAGAGATTCCTGCCTCAGCACTGGCAAAGAGATCCCTGCAATCCCCCTCTTATCAGCCACCTGATTCCCCCTCAGTCTGTGGGCCAAAGCTCAGGAGGCAGCTGCTGCCCCAGGTGGTGCTCAGGACTTGTGGCTGAGATCTAGCTTTTCTCTCACAGCAGTCACAGACTTTTCCCACTGACCTTCAAAGTTGTCTTTGGCATTCATGGGTTGAGAAGTCTGGAAACTGCCACAGTTGCCCGTGGATCAGCCCTCTGAGGCCTGCTCCTGGTTCACTGTGGCCTGCATGCCCACACTGAACTGCGCTCCTCTCCTTGCCAGGTATGATATACCTTTCTGATCAACCATCCAGGCTGTCTTGGGCTGGAAACTTGTTTCACTCTGTCTTTTTGTGGCTTCTGCTGCTTTAGAATTTGTTTAGAACCATTTTTTTTTACAGATATTTGGAGGGGTTTGGGGAGAGCTCAAGCAAGTCACTAATTTCCCCAACAAATTGCTTTTTAAAGGACATAGATTACTCTTCTTTTGTATTGGAGTGACTTAAAGGGGCACAGAAAGAACTTTTGTATTGTTCCCTCATAAGTGAAAGATATGTCATTAAATAACAGGAAGCTATGAATTAAGCATTTATGTTAGTATGGGCCTAGGAGACTGAACCTGAAGCTGAAGTGGTTAAAAATGGACAGGAGAGAAATACTTAGTAGAGATTCAAAAATCAGCTTTGTATGAACCTTTTAAACAAACAAGGTCCTTGGAGCCAGGAGGACCTGAGTTCTAATCCAGCCTCAGACACTTGACACTTAATAGCTGTGTGAGTCTGGGCAAGTCATTTAATCCAGATTTCCTCACCAAAAAGCAAACAAACAAACAAACAGTTGGAGCAGTTAGCTGAAAAGAAGTCTCTGGCTGTTCATTCACAATGAGCTGAAACAAGACCATAGTTCCAGGTATTGTCAATTAGTGCCTCCTAGATCATAAGAGATGAGTCTCTCAGGAGTGCTGGTTGATGCCCCCACCCCTCTGATTTTAGAAGGAAAAGTAGAAAGGGGAAATAAGACCCATTTTGTAGCTTCTTTGCTCTATAGAATGAGATGTTGTGATCTATTTGCATGATGCTGAATCTGAGTGAGTAAAGGACTGTCTGGGCACTTTGTTTGTCTTGTCCAGAGAGTCAACTTGAGATTTTTTCTATGAAGTCTGCTCTGGTTAGAGTTAGACTATGAAGTATTCTGCTTGGTGAAACTCTGGATGAACTGCTTTATAGCCTGATGAGCTTTGAAGTTCTATAACATAAAAGTGACTTCTATCCAAATTAAGTATGCTATTTCTCCAATGCCCTTTTAAGGATGATTTTAAGTTGAAAGAGCTTGTAAATGTCATGTCAGTTCAAGAATAGAGAAGATTATTTATTTGGCTAGAAAGTGGTAAGGATCATCAGATAAGTTAAAAGAGAAGTGGTTTTGTGTAATATATATTTTCCTGAATGGATCAATAATATCAAACCCTGCAAACCAGAGTTATGAGTTAGACTGACTATATGGGATTTCTTTCCTTATATGCTTCCTCAACAGGTTTTGGTATGCATGTGTCCACTCTTTTCTCATATATTAAGTGTATTGTTGGGAGAGTGTAATTTAGTTTATGTGTGGATTGTATTGTATTGTGTTTACTACTGCTACATTTGTTTTGATATATGGGAACCTATGATGTCATTATTATTTCTTTTGTGTTATTGCTAAGTAAGTGGTTATAAGATCTAAAAGCATCATCATTGTGAGTAGTTAGCTGTATAAATAGAAGAACACTCATGGGCTCTCAAAAGCTAAATTGGTGAGTAGGAGTAGTTAAGTCTATCTCAACAATCACATCTCTAGGACATTTAGAGAATGTGAGTGTAACTACATTGTGATGGTTCCTCTCTGGGAACCTAGACCTGCCAATGTGAGGTCACATTAGAGTGAAGGATCCAGTCTAAAAGGTGATTTGGTGTCCAATGTGTGAGGTGCTATAGTGGGTGTGGACCCCCTACATATCAATAATTTTATATATGTATATCTATATATGTGTGTGTATACAAATGAATCTCTCTCTCTCTCTCTCTCTCTCTCTCTCTCTCTCTCTCTCTCCCCCCCTCCCTCCCTCTCTCCCTCCCTCCCTCTCTCCCTCCATACTTCCCTCTCCCTCTCCTTCTCCATTTCCCTCTCCTCTTTAGTTAGGATGTAAGCTCCTTGAGTACAAGAACTATTTCATTTTTAACTCTGTATCCCTAATGCCTGGCACATAGGACATGCTTAAGAAATGCTTTCTCATTGATTGATTGATTCTTTCATTGATCCCCACTGTATTTTAAATATTCAGTCTTTCTTTTTATCAGCTAGTTTTTTTCCCTGCTGCTTACAAACATGCCTAGATTTCTATTTTTTTAAATCTTCACTTGATCTGACAATCCTCTCAACCTGTATGCTATCTCTCCCTGTTCCTCTCCTCTCTTTCAAAAACCAACTCCTAGAAAAAAAATTGACTGTACTCATTTTTTAAAGTTACTTATGTTCCACTCTCTTTTTAATTCCTTTCTATCTGACTTCTAAGCCCATCCTTCATTTGCAAATCTAATAACCTTTTTAAAGTCCTCATTATTCTTGACCTCTCTATGGCACTCAATTCTAGAATTCTGCTTGGGCTAAATGATTCTGATTGGTGGGTAGAAATGCAAATTTACTTCATCTACTACATCTATTAGATACTCATTTACTTCATATCTCATCCATCCATCTACCCCAGGAAACTTGCTATCTATCCTGCTGCTGCTTGAGAAACTCCCTCCCCTGAATCTAATTTCTACCTCTTGCTCTGGGAGCAATAGGCATATGAATACTACCATTGCTTCCAGAAAAGATGTGACAATAAATTACTCTATAATTCCTCTCACAGTCTCAGCAACTCTCCAACTTCCTGTTTCTGTTTACCATTCTCCTATATGTGTAATCTTTCCCTATTATAATGTAAGTTCTTTTAAGAAAAGAACTGTCTGAAAAACCTGGAAAGACTTACATGAACTGATGCAAAGTGAAGTGAGCAGAACCAGGAGAACATTGTACACAATAAAAGCAATGTGTGATGATCAACTGTGAATTACTTAGCTATTCTCAGCAATATAATGATCCAAGACAATTCCAAAGGACTCATCATGAAAAATGATATCCACATCCAGAGAAAGAACTGATGGAATCCGAATGCAGATCAAAACATACTATTTTTCAATTTTTTCATGTTTTTTTTTTCTTTTTGGTCTGTGTCTTTTTTTCACAATCTGACTAATATGGAAATATATTTTGAATGATTGTACATGTATGTCAAATTACTTACCATCTCAGGGAGGGAGAAAATTTGGAACTCAAAATTAAAAAAAAAGAATGTTAAAAATTGTATTTACATCAAATTGGAAAAGATAAATGTTGTAAAAAATGGACTGTGTAACTTTTATATTTGGACATATTACATTAAGATGCCTATGGAATCTCTCTCTACATATAAATATATACATATATGTGTGTGTGACTATGGATTCACTTGGCATTACTAAAATGCAATAACCTCTCTCAATAAGCTGAAGAACAATGAAAGGGGGTGATCAGGTCAGCATTGACATAGGATTCCCTGAGTCTGGTAAGTATAGCCCACAGCAGGGAAGACACATGAAGAGAACAGAGTTCCAGCTGTGCTGCCTGCATGACTACTCTCTCCCTGCTGTTTGCCAATGGTTCCCCTCCCTTTTGAGTTCTCAACTGTTGACCATAATTACAAGGGAGGTATTGCTTTAGCCCACTGTGCATGAATTTAGTTCCTGCTGGGCACCTTCCCTCTGGAGCCCCAGGGTGTTTCCCTGTCATCTGCAGGATGATTCTGAGCAGTTGACAGGGAGAAAGAGATCAGTGAAGAAGGATTAACTCAGAATTTTGTGTGCATTTGTATCTTTTCCTTTTCCTTGGAAAAGTGCTCAGATGTTATATTTCTTATGCACCACCTGTCCATACATCTAGGGAAACTTTTCCATCTGTTAGAAAAGGAGATTTTATTCATGGCCTCTCATCTGTGGTGTTCACAGGACCATAAATTTAGAGGCTGAAGGGACCTTGGAGGTCATCTGAGGAGCAGACCATATCTGGTATATTTTGTGATGCATTTTAGGAAGGACATTAGTGAGCTGGAGAGTTTTAGGAGGAAGACAACTAGGAAGAGAAAGTGTTTTGAGATCATTAAGATTGGTTAAAGGAATTAGGGTTGTTTAGCTTAGGGAAGATTATAAAAAGGGCAGGGGACTTCATAACTTTCTTCAACTCTTTAAAGTGCTCTACACAAAAGAGGGATTAGACTTAGTCCCAGAAGGAAGAATGAGGAGCAAAATATGAAAGTGTCAGAGAGACAAGTTTATTCTTGATGTAAACCAATCAAACAAAGCAAAACAAACAAAAAACCTTCTATGTAATAATTATATTTGCCCCCAAGATGAATGAATTTACCCAGGACATAATGAATTATCCTTCACTAAAGGTCTTTAATCAAAGGTTGGATAGCCAACTATTGGATATATTGTAAAAGCGATTCTTATTCAGATCTGCATGTGTGCATGATCTTTATGACCCTCCCAACTCTGCCATTCTACAATCTAGTTCAACCACTCATTTTATAGAGGAGGAAACCGAGGACCTCATAGGTTAAGTGTCTAATAGCATTCAGGTAGTAAGAATTAGACCTTGGATTTGAACCCAAGTCTTCTGAATGCAGATTGAGTACTCTTTCCAATACACTACACTGTCTCTTTTCTGTTGTAAGTAGGATTTAGGGCACATATATTTAGCAAAGAGAGAGAGAGAGAAAGGGAGAGAGAGAGAGAGAAAGAATGAGATTTTCTGCATAAAGTTTCCACACAATTTACCCAGGCTATCTTTTGTTGTAATGACCCCTTTTTTTGTTGGTCATTTGAGAATATGATTCTTCAATTAATCTATGACTTCACCAACATGATTACTACCTCCCAATGTGCTGATTAGCTATCATTGACTTCTTTTTCATTCATTGATACCCTTGTACAATGGATTCACAATGGATTCATCCAATATGTAATGAATATATATTTAATAGATATATTTAATGTTTTGCAGGCAACTTTGGAACACCTCAGTTATTCATGGTCAGTCTTTGATCTTGTAACTTGACTAGCCTACCTCATTTTCCAAACACATTGATTTCACTGGTAATACATTTTACTCCATTTCTTCTATACAGTTCTTTGTCAGTAATAAGATCCAATATACTCATTTCAACCATGCATTTCTCAGTCACTCCTTGAGTTACTTGGAACTTTAATTCTTTGGAGATGGTGATATATTTTTCCTCAATTTATATGACATCACTGGAAAACTATGTGTGTTAAAAAGATGGGTATTTGTTACAGGGAGAAGTTTCAGAACAATAAAAGCATTGTGAAAATTCCAAAAGGCAATTGAACTCTCTTTCTTCTTGTTGTTAAATTCTGGGACAAATTTAGTATCCATTTGTAGTATTTATCACAGATATATGGCCTATCTCTATGGCCCATCTTTCCAATTACATATCATACACGTAGGGGTCTACATGATAAGGGTAGTGGCTTCCCATTATGAGGCCTTATCCCAAATTGTGAGTGACCTACAAGTTGAAAGATTGAAAGATAAGTTGCCTCCAATCTTCCCCCAAAATAGCCATTGTGCAAGTTCCCTACCTCCTCCCTATTAAGCTTTTCATTGACACCTCAGGGTAGGTATAACTTAACTACTATCACCCATGCATCAATAGCAATAGCACAGGTACCAACTGGAAAGATTCCTCTTGCTTGCATATCCCCCTGATCTCCTGGGTAGTACCTGGTGATTAAGACCCACCCCCCATTAATTTTGAATGGGACAGAGTGAGTTTACAGGACTTTTACCATATTCTCTTCCCTTCTCTTCCCCTCCCCTTACCCTAGCTACTACTCTTCCAAAATTCACCATTATCAACAAGAGCCTAACTATTTTTCTAGTTACCCAGGTTCATAACTTTTGATTCCTTATTTTCTCTCACACCATATATCCAACAGTTATTTAATGTCATTTTTGCTTCAACAGCATCTTTCACATCTGTTCCATTTTCTTCATTACCACAGTCATCACCCTAGTTCAGGCCCTCATCACTTCTTTCTTTGAATATTGCAAAAGGCTCTTATTAAATTTCTTTTCTCAAATATATACAATTTACAATCTGTTCTCCTTGAAACTGCTGAGATGATTTTCCTAAAGTGCAGATCTGAACATCTAATTCACCTACGCAATAAAATCCATTGGCTTTATGTTGATTAGAGGATCAAATTTTATTTCATCTCTATCTAATCCTTCTCCATTTAGGTTTTTATATGAGTTTTATAATTATCATAACTACAAGTAGAGTACTAAATGTATATAATTTATAAATAAGTATATATATATTTATTGCATATGCATGCTCATAAATTGTGTACTGATTAGGTACACAATCATAATGGTTGGAGACCACTAGTTTGGACAATAGGAATGCTTTCTCCTTTTGATTTTTTCCTTTATGAATAGTTAGATCGAACTCATTTGAGAGACTATTGCTTCCATTTAAGA
Source organism: Vombatus ursinus (assembly GCF_900497805.2). Taxonomy (NCBI): domain Eukaryota; kingdom Metazoa; phylum Chordata; class Mammalia; order Diprotodontia; family Vombatidae; genus Vombatus; species Vombatus ursinus. The sequence goes on along the minus strand of NW_020954604.1, from coordinate 4,290,677 downwards.
GACTGCTGTATTCCAGGGTTTGATACAATCATTACCGTGTTGCCCACAAACAATAGAAGTTGGAGGAACCTGACTTCTCTAAGGAAGACCTCTTTGGGTTACTCTTCTGGATATTCTGTAAGACAGTGTACAACACATTTGTCAAACCTATGTCTCCCTGTTTTATGTGTGGATTGATTTGTATTATCAGATAGTTATCAGTTGATCAAGTAGAATTTATTTAATGTCTACAATACTTCATTCATTTTGCTAGGTACCAGGGATACCATGCCCAAAAAATGAGACAGTACCCCTACAAAGTTATTTCTGTGGTTGCATTTTTTAAGGAACAGTATAGAAATAACATAGGTATGGGAGACATCTTGATGAAGGAGATCCTTTGAGGAGGCATTTTGCTCTGCCTTATTAAAAGGAGTTGCTGTTTTTTAATAGCATACAATAAGCACAGTGTGATATTTTATTCCTTGCACCTTTTTAGGCAACTCTGTGGCTGTAAAGTCTTCTATTGAATTCCATTTGTGAATATACATATAATACCTTGTGAAAGTATGTCATTTCTATTATCATAAATTCATCAATGATGCCCTCAATATATTTGTAGATTATTCTTGTAAAAATTATGTAGAGAACAAAATGCTGAAATATGTATCAATCATTAATAATATTTTGTTGATCTTATTTTTGTAATAAGAAAATTTCTGACTTATCCCCAAAAATGTTTGATATTTTCCTTTCATTCCAGTGTCCTAAGAATTAACCTTTCAAACCCTCATTGTTATTTTATGTCCACTACAGGCCTCTTCTGTATATACTTGGTCTAGTATAGCTGTTCTTCTCATCTATGTTTCTTCAAGTCTCATTTCGCTTCCTGATGTAGCACATTTATGACTGTGATGGTAGATTCAAAATGTGGTGGGTCTGCTTTAATTGATGTACTTATAATAGCATCTGGAACAGAAAATTTGGGAAGAACATTTTCTGCCAACTATTTTTACTCTACTCTCTAAGGAAAAAAAACCTAAACAAAAGCCAATTATCTTTAGCTGGCTAATTGATGTAAACTGGAATATTAATGGAGTGCAAAATGGTGGGAATTTGTGGTGATGTCCCAGGTTGCAGTGGATGACCTTGGCATCTTCTATGTCCAATGAAGCTCTAAGTGCTCCATAGCACCTGCTTCAGTTGTCGTCATGGCCATTGGAGCAAATTGTTCTCATCTGCCCATTTCACTGAGAAGAGTCTTCACATAATTGGGGTAGACACCCCACTAACTCATTGACCAATTTGTGGCTTGTCCATTAACCTTAACCTGGTTTAGCCTGTCTGCAAGACAGTTTTACTGAGGTGTGGCTGCTGCTCATGCCACAGCTTTTTGGAGCCAGATGTGAGAGTTGGGTGGCAGGTGGACAGCAAAGGTGGATAAGCAACCCTGAAAAGGGCTCAGCAATCCTTCATAGCAGAGGTACTAATCCTCCTTGAACACCCTAGTCAGTATTGCTATAATTCAGTTTCTTTAGTGGTATGACTCTCCATTGGTTAATAGACAAATATTTCACAGTTGTAGTTCCAGAAATTAAATTAACATTTCTAGAATGACTAAAAACTGTGATTCTTGGCACCTTCTGCCTGCTTTTATGCCACTCTTACACCATTGCTGCCGAAGTTAAAATGATTGAACAGTCAAATCAAGTTGAACTGATCAACTCATAACTCCATTGAAAAAGATATAGCAGAAACAGGAAATGAGATTTCTATCAATCACGAAGCATTTATTAAGCATCTATTGTGTGCTGGGCACTGTGTGGGATTGCTGAGGATACAAAGAAAGGCAAAGAACAATCCCTGCCATCAAGAAGCTTACAGTTTAATGGGGAGACAACATGTAAACAACTATAGACAAACAAGCTATATACTGGATGTGATGATAAAAAAAAATTAGTGTGAAAAAAGGATTGTACTGGGAGAAAAGGAAAGAGGAGACAGAATGGGGTAAATTATGTCATGTGAAGAGGCATGAAAGACCTATTACAATAGAGGGAAAGAAGGGAGGGGTGAGCATTGTTTGAACCTTACCCTCATTGGATTTAGCTCAAAAAGGGAATAACATAGACATTCAGTTGTGTAAAGAAATGTATCTTACCTTATAAGGTAGTAGGAGGGGAAGGGGAAAGAAAAGAGGGGCTTATAGAAGGCAGACTGAAGAGGTGGTAGTCAAAAGCAAACACTGGTAAAGAGGGACAGGGTAAAAGGAGAGAGAGAGAGAGAGAGAGAGAAGTGTACACAGAGGAAAAATAGGCTGGGCTGGGGGAAAATACCCAGTTAATAATCATACCTGTGAAAGTGAATGGGATGAACTCTCCCATAAAATGCCACCAGATAGCAGAGTGGATTAAAAATAAGAATCCTACAATATGTTGTTTACAAGAAACACATTTGAAACAGAGAAATACACACAGAGTAAAAGTAAAAGGCTGGAACAGAATATATTAGGCTTCAGATGAAGTAAAAAAAAAACAGCAGGTGTAACAATCTTGATCTTAGACAAAGCAAAAGCAAAAATAGACCTAATTAAAAGAGACAAGGAAGGAAACTACATCTTGCTAAAAGGTACCATAGAGGAGGGAGAAAGAAGGGGTGAAATTTGGAACTCAAAATCTTATTCAAATGAATGATGAAAACTAAAATAAAAAGGTACCACAGACAATGAAGCAATATCAGTACTAAACATATATGCACCAAGTGGTGTAGCTTCTAGATTCTTAGAGGAATAGTTAAGTGAGTTACAGGAAGAGATAGACAACAAAACTATTCTAAAGGGGGACCTTAATTCCCCACTCTCATAACTAGATAAATCTAACCACAAAATAAACAAGAAAGAAGTTAAGGAGGTGAATAGAATTTTAGGAAGTTAGATAAAATAGACCTCTGGAGAAAATTGAATGGGAGTTGTACATAGCACTTATAAAAAAAAATGTCACCGTGCATTAGGGTGGGTGTGCACAACATTCATTCCATGGGCCACGCTCCACTTGTGGCCCACAAAAGGATTTCGAGTGACCTATGAAAAATGTAAAGGACATAAAACAGCCCTACACAACATACTGTCCATGGGCCACTTTGGCAGGCTGCAAGTGGCCGCAGGCTCTATGTTGTGCAGATCTGCATTAGGGCATTAAACACTTTCAATCAAATGCAGAAAAACAGAAATATTTAATGTATCTTTTTTTTAGATCATGATGCAATAAAAACTACATATAATAAAGGGTTATGTAAAGATAGATTAAAAATTAATTGGAAGCTTTATAATCTAATCACAAAAAGAGTGGATCAAATAACAAGTCAGAGAAATGATCAATAATCTCATCCAAGAGAATGACAATAATGAGACAAGATACCAAAATTTGTGGAATGCAACCAAACCAGTACATAGGGGAAATTTTATATCTCTAAATGCTTAAATCAATAAAATAGAGAAAGAGCAGACCAGTGAATTGGGCATGCAATTAAAAAGCTAAAAAAAATTTAAAAACTCCAATTAAACACCAAATTAAAGATTCTGAAACTCAATGGAGAGATTAATAAAATTTTAAGCAAGAAAACTATTGAACTAATACATAAATAAAGAGCTAGTTTTATGAAAAAAAACCAGTAAGAAAGAATAACCTTTGGTTAATTTGATCTAAAAAGAAGAAAATCAAATTACCATCAGAAACAAAAAGGGTGAATTCACAACCAATGAAGAAGAAATTAAAGAAATAATTAGGAGCTATTTTGCCCAACTATATGCCAATAAATCTGACAATCTAAGAGAAATAGATGAATATTTACAAAAATATAAATTTTCCAGATTAAGAGAAGAGGAAGTAAAGTACTCAAGTAACCCCGTTTTAGAAAAAAAAAGAAATTGAAGAAGCCATCAATGAACTCCCTAGCAAAAATCTCCAGGGCCAGATGGATTTACAACTGAATTCTACCAAACATTTAAAGAACAATTAATTCCAATACTATATAAACTATTTGGGAAAAAAATAGGTGAAGAGTGACTCCTACCAAATATCTTTTATGACACAAATATGGTACTGACAACCAAACCAGAAAGAGACAAAACAAAAAGAAAACAATAGATGAATTTCCCCAATGAATATTGATGCAAAATTTTAAAAGAGAAGATTAGCAAAGAGATTATGGCAATTTATCACCAGGAGAATACACTATCACCAGGTGGGATTTATACCAGGAATGCAGGGCTGGTTCAGCATTAGGAAAAATAATTTAATTATTAATAAATTAATTTTAATATTTAATTAATTTTTTAATCTTTTCAGCATTAGCATAATTGACCGTATCAACAACAAAACCAACAGAAATCATATGATTATCTCAATAGATGCAGAAAAAACTTTTGACAAAATACAGCATCCATTTCTATTGAAAATGCTAGAAGAGCATAGGAAGAAATGGAGCTTTTCTTGAAATGATAAGAAGTATCTATCTAAAACCAACAGGAAGCATTCTTTGTAAAGGGGACAAGCTAGAAGCCTTCCCAATAAGATCAGGTGTGAAACAAGGATACCTATTCTCACCATTTTTATTCAATGTTGTACTAAAAATGTTAGCTTAGCAATAACAGAAGAGAAAGAAATTGAAGGAAATAGAACAGAAAATAAGGACACAAAGCTATCACTCTTTGCAGATGATATGATGGTATAGTTAGAGAATACTAGAGAATCAACTAAATTTTTTTTAAATGATTAACTTTAGCAAAGTTGCAGGATATAAAATAAACCTGCATAAGTCATCAGCATTTCTATATATTACCAATGAAGTTTAGCAGCAAGAGATAGAAAAAGAAATTCCATTTAAAATAACTAGACAATATAAAATATATGGGAGCTTACTTGCCAAGACAAACTCAGGAACTATAGGAACACAATTACAAAACACTTTTCACACAAATAAAGTCAGATCTAAACAATTGGGAAAAAATCTATTACTCATGGGTAGGCTGAGCTAATATTATAAAAATGACAATAGTACCTAAAATAATTTACTTATTCAGTGCCATACCAAACTACTAAAAATTATTTTATAGAGCTAGAAAAAATAGTAATAATTCATCTGGAAGAATAAAAGGTCAAGAATATCAAGGGAATTAATAAAAAATATGCAAAGGAAGGTGACCTAGCCGTATTAGATCAAAAACTGTATTATAAAGCAGCAATCATTAAAACTACTTGGTACTGGATAAGAACTAGAAAGGTGGATCAGTGGAATAGATAAGGTACACAAGAAATAGTACTAAATGACTCTAGTGATCTACTGTTTGATAAACCCAAAGACTCCACTATTTGACAAAAACTGCTAGGAAAACTGGAAAATATTATGGCAGAATCTAAGTGTAGACCAACATCTCACACAGTATACCAAAATAAGGTCAAAATGATGAGGTCTAGAGGTTAGGGGTCCTGGAATCCCAAAATCATGAGACATGCATCCTACCAGAAAAAATTTGACTCAAGCCTTCTTTCAGCCAAAAACAAGGTTTATCGAAGATTCACCATATTAGCCAGACTCTTAAGGAATCTGAGCATCTGTGGGTTATTGGTTAGATTGTGAAAATCTGAGCTGTGGCTAGATTATAAGAATCCCAGCAACTTAATGGAGACAAGATGGACCTTATATACAGAAAGCCTGTGGGAGGGATCTAGGAGTGGCCAAGTAATTTGGGCTGATGGGAGGAGGAGCCTAAGGAGATCTTGATGGGAGTGGCCAGTAAGCTGGGGTGAACAGAATCCTGGGACCTGGACAATGGATTAAGTATGGGAAATGGCCAGGGCCATAGGGAGGTAAGACAATGGAGGGGAGATTGGGTGTAGCCACAATGAAAGGCCAGTTGATGGGATTATAGTCTCAGGGGAATGCCAGAGATTTGACCATGTGGCAAAGTCCAGGGTTTTTCCTTTCTGGGGTCTACATCCCATCCTCATCAAAAATATGTACATTATTTAGACATAAAAGGTGATACCATAAGCAAATTAGGAGAGCAAGGAATAGTATACCTGTCAGATCCATGTATAAGAGAAGAATCTATAACCAAACAAGAGATAGAGAACATTAGGAAATGCAAACTGGATAATTTTGATTACATTAAGTTAAAAGGTTTTTGCACAAACTAAACCAACACAACCATGATTACCAGGAAAGCAGAAAGGTGGGGAGCAATTTTTACATCCAGTGTTTCTGATTAAGGCCTTATTTCTCGAATGTATTGAAAAAGATAAGGGAAAATTGGGACACTACTACACTGTTGGTGGAGCTGTGAACTGATCCAACCATTTTGGAGAACAATTTGGTACTATACCCAAAGGGAAATCAATCTGTGCTTACCCTTTGATCCAGCAATACCACTACTATGTCTATATTCCAAAGATATCATAAAAAGGGAAAAAGACCTACATGTACAAAAATATTTATAGCAGCTCTTTTTGTGGTGGCAAAGAATTGGAAATTTAGGCAATGTCCATCTGGGAAATAGCTGAACAAGTCATGGTATGTGCATATAATGGAATACTATTGTTCTATAAGGAATGAAAAGCAGGTGGATGTTAGGAAAACCTAGGAAGACTTGCATGCATTGATGCTAAGTGAAGTGAGCAGAACCAGGAGAATATTGTGCACAGTAACAGTAACACTATATGATGATCAACTATGATTGACTTGACTCTTTTCAGCAATACAATGATCCAAGACAATTCCAAAAGACTCATGATGGAAAATGCTCTCTACATCCAGAGAAAGAACTGTGGAGTCTGAATGCAGATTGAAGCATACTATTTTCACTTTTTTCTTTCTCGAGGTCTTTGTCTTTTATTCTGATTCTTCTTTCACAACATGACGAATGTAGTTTCCATGATTGTACATGTATAAGCTATATCATATGGCTTGCCGTCTTTGAGATAGGAGGGGGGAAAAAAGGAGAGAGGGAGAAAAATTTGGAACTCAAAATCTCATAAAATCTTATAAAAATGTTCACTACCTTTACATGTTATTGTGAAAAAAATATACTATTTACAAAAATTAAACAACAAGCAAATAAAGAAAAAAGATTCTAGATTTAAAACTGGAAGAGGACTCAGAGACCAACTTGTCTAACCCCCTCACTTTGTAAGGGTGAAAAATGAGACCAAGGTAAGTTTAATGACTTGCCCAAAGTCACACAGGTAGTAAATGATGGAGGCAGGATTTGAATTCAGGTCTTTTGACTTCAGAGGCAGTCTTCTTTTCCTCATACTATACTACCTCTTTATATGGTTGTGAATTATTGATATGTAAGAAGCAACAACAATGTGGCATTTTAATAAAAATTTTTAAAAATGCTTTGTGTAATAGGAAGAGGACTGACTTTAGAGACAGAAATAACTGAGATCAAGTCCTACCTCTGACAACAACTGGCTGTGTGACCTGGAGCAATTAATTTCACTCCACTATGCCCTGGGCAGCTCTCTAAGACTGAAAGTTGCAAAGGAGGTGCCAATCTCTCTTTAAATAAGGAGGCAGCTATGAGACACAATGGAAAGAATGTTGAATTTAGAGTTAGGAATCCTGTATTTTAATCCAACCTCAGACATTTACTAGTTCTCTGACCTTGGGCAAGTTAAGCATTCACTTGGTTCCTTAGTTTTATCATATGTAAAATGCAGATAATAAAAGCACTTATCCCCCAGGGTCTTCATGAAAATCGAATTAAATAATGTTAGCAAAGTGCTTTGTAAACCTTAAAGCATTACGTAAATGTAGTTGTGTTGATGGTGATGAAGATAAGGATGATGATGCCAATCATGATGATTCACAGTAATTCTGGAAATCAATGAAATCAACCAAACTCATATTTTCTTAGTATTTTTAAGGTCACAAAACATTTTCCACACAACAACTCAGGAGTTGTTATAAAGTACCAAAGTAGAGGGGCATTGCTAACCTTCTAGCACAGGAGACAAGACATACAAAATTCTACAAGGAGCCTTTAAACATCATGTTCCTTTATCATTTAAAATGTAATTTAATTCACAAAAATATAATTTATATCCAATTTTTCAATTTTTTCTTATAAAAAGAAAAAGCTGCATTTTCTTTGCCAATGGGAGATAGGGGCAGCTAGGTGGCACAGTAGATAGAGCACCAGCCTTGGAGTCAGGAGGATCTGAATTCAAATCTGGCCTTAGACACATAACACTCACTAGCTGTGTGATTCTGGGCAAGTCACTTAACCCCATTGCCTAGCCAAAAACAAAACAAAACAAAGACAATGGGAGATAGAATGTAAGCAAACCAAATACAAAGATATTAGTCCATCTTTGCCATTTACTTCATAGTTTTTCAAAGTTTTATTGATGTCCTGTTTTCAACACTCAATCAATAAACATTTATTAAGTTCTAAGAAGTGCCAAGCATTGTGCTTATTTCCTGAAATGTCACCCCATTCAGTCTCCCTTATAATAAAAAAAAACAATCATGTTATAAAACCAATCAAACAAAATTGTGATATTCCACACACTAAGTTTGCCTGAGGGGAAATTATTGCCTAGGACTAAAGCTGGTCATTTAAATTTATCTGAGTTTGTTAGACTTCAAAAAATATCTTTAAAATTTTTATTGATACCTTTTTGATTTTATATCACTTTTATATTTGAACATGTCCCTACTACCTCTTGTCCTTTCTCTTTCTTCCTTCCTTCCTTCCTTCCTTCCTTCCTTCCTTCCTTCCTTTCTTTCTTTCTTTCTTTCTTTCTTTCTTTCTTTCTTTCTTTCTT